>NC_056728.1:1160303417-1160490542 GCF_019279795.1 Protopterus annectens
CAATCTAATGCTGAATGCATTTACAATGTTCCCCACACATGACAAGTTTGCACATTCGCTTCTTTGTTGCCCATCTGTACTCTAGGGAATTACATGCGAAATGGTTCAAGTGGCTACCAAACAGCACCACTGGCACTGGTACCTTGTGTACTGCATTCTGACATTCCAAATGGCAATGCAACATGTGTCCAGCATTACTTCTGCTGTGGTACTGTAAACTTCACTCCCATATCCACGCATGCTGCACCAGATTCCACACCAGAAACATTGTCAGCACTGACAGTGTTATTCTTCAAGTCAAGCACTGCGATGGAACAAAAGTGAAAACAAGTACAAAAGAAGATCCACAGATGCCACCAATTCCACTTTCTGCAGGATGGACGCAGTCCGCCTGAGGAAGAGGATACATGGATTTCTCAGTCACACAATGGGATCAAAACTAGGGCTGGAACTACAAATGAGTTAGGATGTTCTCAAAAACTAATAACATTACGTGGTCCTTTGTTGCACAGGTCACAGTCTGATGAGTTCAGACAAAAGAGGAATCCTGACAGCTGTTTAATGCAACCATATCCATGGCAACAGACCCTTTTTCATTGATTAGACAGTGGGAGTGAGAATATCAATCACTGAGTAGCTGGTTTGTAACTATGTGGGCAGTGCTCGTCACTGCAAACTAATTGTCCTGTGTGCACGACATGCACTGTCCACATAGATGCAAACCAGATATGCCTGACAGTGACTGATATTGTCATTCCAACTGTCTAATCAATGAAAAAGGTTCTGTTGCCAAGGATATGAACTTTCCTACTGTCTCCATTACCTGCTCGGTGGATATGGGCATCCTGACACAATGTAGAAATTGCCTCATGTTTACTGACAACCAGTTAATTCTCAAACAAACTGATACGGCAGACATATTTACACAATGTCACTGGAGGCAAAGCTCACATAAAAGTACTCCTAATGTCAATAAGATTGACAGTAGTACACACACTGCACTCATCACACACAATTCAAAGCAGACATGTCAACTCACATATGCTGAGGCACTTATATGTAACCTTCCTAAACCACAAATACCTCCTAGATGAAGTACACATAACAAAACCCCTCAGCAGCCCCAAATTCACTGTTTCAAAACAACACCCACATCAACACATAGAGCTACATCTCATGGAGCCTCTACCTATAAGCCCATAAGGCAAGCCACCACACCATCCGACATTCTAGTCATTGGAGACTCCGTTGTGAGAGATGCTGATGTCCCTCTCACCAGGCTGAGTAAGGAGAAAGTTACGGTCACAGTTGCTTATCAGGGGCTAGGATCCACCACATTATGCATGCACTCAAGTCACTGGACCACAATTACCAAAATGACTCAGTCATAGTCCATGTGGGAGTAAATGACCCGAGACACCTCCCTAGACTATATGAAGAGAGACAACATGGAGCTCTCGGAATAAGTGTCTCAGGCTGGTATGAGCCTAACATTGAGCAGCATTTTACTTTCCCCAAGGATGATGCCACAATACAAACAAAAGATGATTGACTAATAATTGGCTTAGTTTCTGGTGTTATTCTAAGGGGGTGCAATATTTGTCAGCATGGAAGATGGTCAACAGACCATGCTGCTTTGGCAGGGATGGTCTGCACCTCTCCCTTCCAGGCTTTCAAATATTAGCTAAAACATCATCTTCCCCCATAGTGCCTTTTTTTAAGGCAATGCCAAACTAAAAGTACTTCTGACATAGCAAATCAAAACCAAGACAATCTAAAGGTATTACTGTTCAATGCTAGGAGTCTAAACAAAAAACTCCACTCCCTAGAAGGTCTCCTTATCCTACAGAATGCTGATGTCTGTGCAGTCAACTGAGCCATGGTTTAATGCCATGGAGAGCACAGCAACAGTGCAAGGTTATAATGCCTTCCACACATTTAGGCCAGCTACTTCACAGGCAGGGACTAAAGGTGGAGGTGTCTCTATTTACATAAAAAATAAATAGACTTCAAGGCTGGTCAAACAGGACAATGCACTTGAGCTGCTCCATGTTCAAATTGCTACAGGTAAAATCCAATACCACTTCCTTTCAAGCTATATGTCCCCCTCTATGACCCTGGAAACCCATACCATGTATTTAAACTCATTAGAAACAATAACCATCCAACCCAATACACTCATGGGTGACTTTAATTACCCCACTATTATCTGGAAATCCAATACGACACCAAACATATATGCACAGAGATTCCTAGATTTTGTAAATACACTCTCCCTGGACCACAGAGAGTCAATGCACCAACCAGGGGTGCAACCATACTGTATCTGGTTGTCACTAATATGGGAGACTGCCACACAACCCCTACTGTAATGCTTTACCTGGTAAGGTCAGACCAAAAAACGGTCTCCTTTGAAGTAAAAATAAAAACTGGACCCCCAGCTAAACTTGGAATATTCAGGAACTATTCTAAAGCTAACCTCCTGCTATTAAGTGAGAACCTGGCAAAATTTCAAGCCCCCATAAACCCTGAGAACACTGCTGTCTATGCAGAACTGCTCACAGAAAGCCTGCACAAGGATGTTAACAGCTGCACAAAGGCAGCTGTACAGACCAGGAAGATGTACAGAACTAACAAAAACAAGCCCCCTGGTGGAATCACAAAATCAATAGGCTGTATAACAGGAGGAAGAAAATCATGGCAAAAATTAGGAGGTGCAGCATCCAGAAGGATAAAAGCACTCTCATTAAACACAACAGACAACTCAGAGAACAAAAAAGTCTACCAAAGCCAAATTTGAGGAAAGTTTGGCCTCCCAGACCAAGGGCAACCACAAAGCATATTTTAGCTATGTCCACAACCTCAAAGGCAATACAAAATTGTGTGCAGAGCTCATTGTTAATTGAGCCACCTATACTGAGGCAGAAGATATAGCAAACCTCCTGGTTGATAAATTCAGCTCCAACTTCACCCCCTTAACTTTCCCTCAGGAAATATCATCAAATCACTACGGAACAGGTCCTTAATACTCTCTCTAAGACCAAGAACACTGCATCAATGGGCCCAGATAATATCTCAGGATGCCTTCTAAACAGCATGAAACATGACCTGTTAGAGCCTCTGGAATTACTATTTTACTGTAGCCTCCAAACAGGCTTCATATGCCTCATGAATGGAGAAGGGCAACAACCATTCCTCTGCACAAAGGTGGGCCATCTACAGACCCTGGAAACTACATACCCATAAGCCTCACTAGTCTTGTATGGAAAGCCATGGAAAGAATTAACATGGAAATGATCAGTAGAGATATAGTGAACCTCCACACACTGGACCCAAACTCAGTTTGGTTTCTTCAAGGGCAGATCATGTCTACTCAGCCTGGTGGACTTCTTTGAGAAGGTCACCAAAGCAATGGACAAGGGCAAAATCGTTTACACTGCCTACCTTGCCCTGGCCAATGTATTTTACACAATACTCCACTCAGGCATTGTTGACAAAGGGGTTAGGTAGAAGCCCTTATGCCACCCAGTGGATAGCCAACTGGCTGACATACAGGACCCAGAAGTTAGAATTGGGGAGTCCACCTCTACAAAGAGGCCAGTCACAAGTTGAGTCCCTCAGGGATCAGTCCTTGGACTGCTCCTTTTTGGCATTTACTTCTCAGAAGTCAAGGCCAGTGTCAGTGGTCTCTGGCTGACTAAATTTGCAGATAATTGCAAATTACGAGCTGTCACTACATCTCACACCGACACAAATGTTCTCCAGGAGGGGTGGACACAGACAAACAACTGGTGTCAGAGCCATGGACTGAAACTAAATGCCAAGAAATCCATAACAGTATCTTTGGGAAGTCATCCATCCCTGGTAACTTTCACATATTGACAACACACCCTTAGAGTTGACCCAATATTCAGGAATTTAGGGACACACACAGACAGTAATCTATCCTTTGGCCATCACATGTCTACAGTGGTCAGGAAATCGTTCTTTGTTGCGCAACTTATAAGCAAGTCCAAGGAAGTCATTGTTCCACTTTATTCAGTATTAGTACAATGGCCCCTTTGGTATGTAGCTAACCACACATATCTAACAACTGGAATGTCCTGGGGTTCCTCACTAAAAGAATACACAGTGCAAGTAAAATGTCCTATGCAGACTGGTGAAGCAAAAAACAACCCAGGAAGCTGAATCAAATAAGTGACAAGTGATCACGAAATAAAGTCCGTAACGTTAGCACTTTATTAATAAACAAGAACTTTCGGATGGCCTTGTAGCCTTCCTTCCTCAGACAAACAAATGTGCAGACATGAACGTTGTTTAAATATACACTCAATTAATCTATTAATGACCTCATAGGTGTAGTCATCTCATTATAAAAACTCACATTCACTTTAAACCATAATAAAATCTTAAAAATGTAAATACGGTGCCTTAGAACCATGTACATATGTAAATGCATTAATCAATTATACAATGTCTAACTAGCCATTTACTGAACTTTAAAATGCAACTTTGAATTACAGCATAACAACACGTTAAAACACACGAATATTAAATCCATAATGTGTGTACTTAAGCGCTGTATTACCAAGTACAAACTACTAAGTTATAGTCATTTAAAATTTATAAATTGTTAAGACTGGCTAACACATATTTCCCTGTAATGGAATGGTAGTGTGTATTGCTAAGCTACAACCCTAATAAAGCAAATCCTGGTTGCAAAATGGGCTGTGTGCACCCTATCAGGGAAATGGACTCACTTGTATTCTCAAACATCTAGCTCTAAGGAGGTAATTCTTGGTCCTTACACATTTGGTATTACATTGTCATTTTATTGCTATTTAACACAAGGTCTTATGTTTTAAGTTTTTATTTACATTCACTTTTTAGCTTTTTATATATATGCTCCCATAGTTGTAGTTAATTTTCAAAAAAAGGGGGGGGTCTGATAGGGTGCACACAGCCCATTTTGCAACCAGGATTTGCTTTATTAGGGTTGTAGCTTAGCAATACACACTACCATTCCATTACAGGGAAATATGTGTTAGCCAGTCTTAACAATTTATAAATTTTAAATGGCTATAACTTAGTAGTTTGTACTTGGTAATACAGCGCTTAAGTACACACATTATGGATTTAATATTCGTGTGTTTTAACGTGTTGTTATGCTGTAATTCAAAGTTGCATTTTAAAGTTCAGTAAATGGCTAGTTAGACATTGTATAATTGATTAATGCATTTACATATGTACATGGTTCTAAGGCACCGTATTTACATTTTTAAGATTTTATTATGGTTTAAAGTGAATGTGAGTTTTTATAATGAGATGACTACACCTATGAGGTCATTAATAGATTAATTGAGTGTATATTTAAACAACGTGCACATTTGTTTGTCTGAGGAAGGAAGGCTACAAGGCCATCCGAAAGTTCTTGTTTATTAATAAAGTGCTAATGTTACGGACTTTATTTCGTGATCACTTGTCACTTATTTGATTCACCGTAATCACTACCTGTGGCAGGCTTCCTGGGTTGTTTTTTGCTTCACCAGTTTGTTTGGCAGTTTTTGGTTGTTCTCGTTCCCTATGCTGACTGCCTTAAGGCCCTATCCATGTTTCTGTCTCCTACAGGCTTTTGAGGGGAGATCTATGCCTGGCATACAGGGCACTGTCAGACCCCACTCTGATGGACCTCCTGCATATCCACAAAACAAACAGCACCAGAATTATTTGTTCTAAAGACTTAAACCTTTCCTGTGATAGTATTAGGACTTGCTGGAGAGATACAGTGGATAAAGAAAGTGTACATACCCCTGTTAAAATGCCAGGTTTTTGTGATATAAAAAAAATGAGACCACAATAAATCATTTCACAACGTTTCCCACCTTTAATGTGACCTATAACCTGAACAACTCAGTTGTAAAACAAACAAATCTGTTAGGGGAAAATATAAAAAATAAAAAAACGTACAATAAGCTGGTTGCATAAGTGTGCACACCCTTAAAACTAATACTTTGTTGAAACACCTTTTGATTTAATTACAACATTCAGTCTTCTTGGGTACACACCTGCCATCAATTAGAAAGACTCTGATTAACCCCAAATAAAGTTCAGCTGTCCTAGTAGGATTTTCCTGACATTTACTCAGTTGCCTGCTATAGCAAAAGCCATGGTTCACAGAGAGCTTACAAAGCATCAAAAGGATCTCATGGTTGAAAGATATCAGTCAGGAGAAGGGTATAAAAAAAGTTCTACAGCATTGGATATACCATAGAACACAGTGAAGACAGTCATCAAACAGTGGAGAAAATATGGGACAACAGTGACGTTGCAAAGAACTGTATGTCCCTCCAAAATTGATGAAATGACAAGATGAAAACTGGTGAAGGAGGCTGCCAAGAGACCTACAGCAACACTGAAGGAGCTGCAGGAATTTCTGGCAAGTACTGGTTGTGTACTACATGTGACAACAATCTCCCGTATTCTCCGTATGTCTGGACTATGGGGTAGGGTTGCAAGACGGAAGCCTTTTCTTACGCAAAAAAAACATCCAGGCCCAGCTAAAATTTGCAAAACAATAACCAAGTCTCCCAAAAGCACATGGGAAAATATGTTATGGTCTAATGAAACCAAGGTTGAACTTTTTGGCCACAAGTCCAAACGTACATTTGGCACAAAAACAACACTTTGTATCACCAAAGAACACCATCCCCATGGTGAAGCATGGTGGTGGCAGTATCATGCTTTGGGGTTTCTTTTCTTCAGCTGGAACTGGGGCTTTAATCAAGGTGGAGGGAATTATGAACAGTTCCAAATACCAGTCACTTTTGACCCCAAACCTTCAGGCATCTGCTAGAAAGATGAAGATGAAGAGGAATTTCACCTTTCAACACGACAATGACCCCAAGCATACATCCAAGTCAACAAAAGAATGGCTTCATCAGAAGAATATTAAAGTTTTGGAATGTCCCATCTAGAGTCCAGACCTAAATCCAATAGAAAATCTGTGAAGTGACCTGAGAGGGCTGTGCACAAGAGATGCCCTCGCAATCTGACAGATTTGGAGCACCTTTTGCAAGGTAGAGTTGGCAAATACTGCTGAGTCAAGATGTGCCATGCTGATAGACTCCTACCCAAGAAGGCTGAATTCTGTAATTAAATCAAAAGGCGCTTCAACAAATTATTAGTTTACAGGTGTGCACACTTATGCAACCAGCTTATTGTACATTTTTTTATTTTTTATGTTTCTTCCCCTGACAGATTTGCTTTTCAATTGAACTGCACAGGTTATAAGTCACATTAAAGGTGGGAAAAGTTTTGAAATGATTTCTTGTGGTCTCATTTTTTTATATCACAAAAACCTGGCATTTTAACAGTAGTGTGTAAACTTTTTATATCCACTGTAGGTATGTATCCCAGACAGTACCCCATCTATGGAACAGGCTCCCCATCCATGTGAAGCAAAGTTCCTCCCTAACCTATTTCAACTGCAACTTGGACAACTGGATGGGAAACCGAAAATTCATCCCTGGTTTGGCATCTATGAACACAGGTAACATATAAATGGTTCATCTTCCAGACCCATGCTTACACTTATCAAGGGTATCAGAACTTGTCAGAGATTTGGGATGCATGGCTAGGATTAAACAGGCCCATGTGGTTGTTAGCCTAGTACACACCTATGAACATAAATCATAAGAGATAAAATATAGAGTGAAATGTTCATGTCTACATTAATAATTATAGGACTACAGGCCCTAAATGTTTTATAAAATAATTTAATTTCTCAAGTTGAGTGGTTTGTTAGTGCAACATAAACAGATTGTTACAATCTATTTCACAGTCTAATGAACTAAATAATGGAAAGATGATCATCTTCACAAGCTATTACAAATTACAGCAATATCAGATGAGTCGCACCACATTTTCTAACTACAGCATACAAACTATAAACCAATATGAAACCTTAAGTTCCACGTATTAAACCATATTCTTGATAAGACAGTACACCTGAATCTGAGATTATTCTTCCTGAAAATCAATAAAAGCATTTGTTAAAACTAAAAGTTAAGCTACTGTTTTCACACTAGTACAAGTTATGAATTTCTGAACTGCAACTTAGCAGCACACTGGCACAGAAGTCAGTATTGCTGACTTACTGCATTTGATTCTTCAGTGGGACTCTTGGCTAGAGGGAAAAGCGGGCTTCGGAGTGGAGTATGCAGACTGCAAGTCCTCCCAGTGGCTGCATGGGATTTTTTTTATACAATAGTGAAGTTGGTATACATAACTTTAGGGGTGTGGGAGGCTTGCTTTTTACTGAATGAGTATATGCTCTGAAAAGAGCTCGTCTTGAAAGCCTTAGTATTGCCATTATTTGTGACTTTATTGTTTCATAAAACCAATGGTCTGGAGTTCTTGGTTTTGCTTGTTGTGATTTTTCACCATTTTGGATTTCCTATTTGCCTGCCTGCCTTGGTGTGGTTCTTTCATCCCATTCCCCATCTCAGACACCATCCCCATCACCTCAAGATTTCTCAGTTGCTACTGTTTTGTATACCTTACTTTTCAGCTTCTTTAGCATTTTCTGACACTATATTTATGGTTTATATCCTGCCAAGAATACAACAGCTGGCCAATTTTCAAAGTTTCAAGGCACCTTACATATTCCCAAACTGTCAAGAAACTTGAGCTGAGACGATTAAAAGATAAGTTTGGGTGTGAAGCCCTTCAGAACTTTTCTGCTGCTAAAGACTCTATGCTCCTCTGCATAGCCGGCTGTAGGCACCAGCGAACCATGCGGCTGCTGGGGGGCCCCCAACTACATCAAGTTATTTTATTTTGATATTTTGTAACATGTCTGTCAAACCAACAAAAGCTAATACAACAATCTTTATACTTAATAAATCAGCTGGGTAATCACTCTTAAATCTCCTATAAAATTCAAATAAATCTCTGGTTATATTAACAGTGTTTTATCAAGTAACAGGCTTTACAATTCCATTAAATATTTCACCACTAACATAGTGTCCCCAGCTTAGTTAAACCCTACTGGTGGATGTTCTTTTCACTAAAATTAACATAATCATCTTTAGGGACCCACAATACATGTGGCTGCAGGGGCCCCACAAAAGCTGTTGTTGGTTGGAGAAAAATGAAGAGGAAAAAATGTATTCATTTCCTTACTATGCTCTTTAACCTGAACAGGGCTGTGATACAACCATAACAGGATAAAGCTAATGATGAACATGACCAAGGTAAGCACTAGACAGATCAACAGCCCAGAGTGACTGATTTCTGTGCAAACCTTGGATTTTAAGAAGAGCTGATGCTTCCAATTTTCAGGAGTGATTTTCTCTTTCTGGAATTTTTATAAATACTGGCAGAACACCAGATATTATAACTCTCAACTTCTTTGCTGAAGAATTCAGCCAGTGCCATAAATAACAGCAAAATAAGGGCTCAAAATCAGAAACATGTCTTAAATATTATTCTAGTTCACTTAAAAAGTTAATAGAATAACACCTTTTGCATCAAAATGCATTTTTTCGACAATAAGAACTATAAAACTGTCTGGATTTATTGATTGTATGTAATCCTGAATGATTTATCAGTGAATCAAACTTTTTATGATGGACAGAGCAAAATTGTGAACAAAATGTGTGAAATCAGGGGCAGCCACATGTATGCATTACTCCTCAATAAGGTAAATAAAAATGACTTAACCCTGCTTCTGTTTGGTAATCATAAACAGCAGTCACTGATCTAGTGTGGCAGTACCAGTGTTGCACAATGTACTGTTATTGGTAAAATAGGTATGAAACTGGTGCTGTTATGGCTTGTGCATGTCTAAAAATATCAATGATTTTTATCTGTGTACACACCAAATAATGCCAGGACATATACATTATTCCATTGGCTATCAGTAAAAAATGCAGATAAGTAATTTTATTTATTTATTTGACATTTGTTAACCGGGAAAGTTCGACTGGGTCAAAAACCCATTTTCAGCGGAGGCCCGGGGAGAAAAGCTCCACAATAACAAAACATCAAGAATATGCAGAGTATTATATTTCATTTTCAAAGGTATGGCATAAAACATATCACAGAATATTTAGACACTTAGAGCTTCTAGAAGTTTGGTGGCTCCCCCACTCCCCAGACTGTGTATGTGGATTCAAGGAGCTCCCTTAATCATCATTGACTGTGTGTGGGGGGCCCCACAAAAGCTGTTCTTAGCTGAAGAAAAAATTTATTAAATTTCCTGATGCGATGTTTGCTCTGAAAGTGCTGATGGAGAAGTACGGAGAAGGTCAGGAGGAGTTGCATTGTGTTTTTGTAGACTTAGAGAAAGCATATGACAGGGTGCCTAGAGAGGAGTTGTGGTACTGTATGAGGAAGTCAGGAGTGTCAGAGAAGTATGTAAGAGTGGAACAGGTTATGTACGAGGGTAGTGTGACAGCGGTGAGGTCTGCGGTGGGAGTGATGGATGCGTTTAAGGTGGAGGTGGGATTACATCAAGGATCAGCTCTGAGCCCTTTCTTATTTGCAATGGTGATGGTCAGGTTGACAGACGAGATCAGACAGGAGTCCCCGTGGACTATGATGTTTGCAGATGACAATGTGATCTGTAATGAGAGTAGGAACAGGTGGAGGAGACCCTGGAGAGATGGAGATATGCTGGTGGATGAGTTTAAATACTTGGGATAAATAGTTTTATATGGGTTTGAGACAGTGGCATTGACAAAAATGCAGGCGTTAGAACTAGATGTGGCAGAGTTAAAGATGTTAAGATTTGCAATAAGTATATTAGAAGGTCAGCCCAGGTTGGAAGGTTTGGAGACAAGATAAGGTTTATGGATGCGGTGGAGAGAGGACATACAGGTGGTAGGTGTGACAGAGCAAGATGCAGAGGACAGGAAGAAATGGAAACAGATGATCCGCTGGCTGCCCCCCCCTGGGGGAACAAGCCGAAGAAGATGATGATTCTTTAATTTTCATCACAGTCAAAGTTTACAGGTGTGCACAGGAGGTAATTTTTAGCTTGTTTTTAGGTTGAAGACAGTATAGTCTTTGTTTCTTTTACTTTTCTTGCAGACATTACAGGTGTACAAAGGTTATTATAGCTTGTGTAGGGCACTATACTGTGTAGGACTAACAAAATAGAATACTTTATTGTAATCATTTTTTTTCACTTTCCTCACAATTACCTTAATCATAATTTCTGTTCAGCCCATCACTGGTGAAAAGATTGTGTAAAAAGAAAAAAACTTTAAATTGCATTTCAGAGCACATAGAAAGTTACAGCTTATTGAAAAAGCTGAAGAGTAAAGCAAAATGTGAGAAAAGGAACATAAAAAGTATTGTGCATGGTGTGAAGACCCCAAGATGGCAGGAATCATAGGGCAGGACTTAGAGGGTGAGGGGGCTGAAATGGTAGGCCTAGGGCTCCATTTCACCTAAGTCTAGACATGTACATAGAGTTGTTGTAATGTATCACTGTTGCAAGTAAATGCCAGCAACTGTAAATCTCCCTTTGTGAAATGGGCCAACATATTGTGGTACACAGGCCTGTTGTAATGTAATAGTATTGTTGCTACAGGTCAGTCTCTGCATACTACACCTAAAAGTTTGCAGTAGGAACTAAAAGGTTGCTTAGAAGGGGTGGCAGTGACAGGGTGATACTTGGACAGGAAGTGGCTAGGGGGCCCCCAAAATGCTAACAATGGCCCTGCTCCTCTGAGACTTTCGAGAATCGACTTTCGGCTTGTGCTTTCCTTTGCTTGTCAGATAAGTTTCCTTTGGGGAAAAAAAACTTCCATTGTTTTAATTTTGTTGATGTTTTATTACCTTTCCTCTTCAGGAAAGTTATTTTAAAGCTAGGAGGAGTGTTTTGTTCTAACAGATCATTTTGAGACTATAACTTTTAAATGGTGCACTTGTTTTTTTACCCAAGTTTAAATGTAAAGTAATTGAAAACATTTTTTCTGTGGAGACGCTGCGTTTATTTTTATTTTGTGGGGCTGGCATGGTGTTTTAAAGTGGTTTTTGCTGTGTCTTTTTCTTTCTGTCAAAAAAGTAACTTTTGTGGACTGGTAGTCTTTACCGACTATTGCTGCCTGGCTTCCCTGGGAAAGAGGCACCATTTTCGTCTTGACCTTGGAAAACACTACCTGTCCCAGTGTCTTTTCCTTTTCTGGCCAGATGATGAATCATTACATAAACAGGCTTTGCCACCATAGCAGGCTAGCAATTTGCCTCAGCCGCATGTGGGTGACTGCTGTTGCCATCTGTTGTACCTCAGACCACTCAACTTTTACGTAGGTTCCCTCTCGTGTGGCATACAGCTACTATGATCCAGGGGGTTAGTCATGTTCTCTGTGGCTGTTGAGGTCCCTCAGTGGGGAAGGGAGAGTCACTCTCAGTGCTAGGAGAGGGAGCAGGGAAGGTTTCCCTCGTGTCAGAATGCTGTGTCCACCCCTGGGGAAGCAGCTGCTGCCATCAGTAACACGGTTTGCCTCATTTTTCCCTTCCTGGGACAGGAGTAGTTTACTGCATGTGGCTCAGGGTTTAACTCAGGGTATTGATCCTTCCTGTAAAGTAGTTTCTGGTAAAAGAAAAAGAGGGATTCCTCTTTTCCTGAAGATATTCAAGATTCTGAATCTGAACAGGAAAATGCAGGGACAGATACAGGGCTTTTCCTCAGATTTCTGATTAAGACTCAGAGGACAGCTTAGTTTCCGATTATCCTTGTGCAGGTTTCTTTTTCTCCGAGACTACTGCTAGAATGTGCCAGTGTTTTCAGTAGGAGAACACTGAGGTTTCCAAGCCTCTCAGAAAATACTATGAGTTGTTACAGAATGATTTTCCAGAACATAAACAAATTCCTCCTGTTCTGTCAGCTTTAGAGGATGTCTTTTTGTTACTGACTGCAATGTTCCTGACAGTAACGCCAGCTGCCCCTAAAAAAAGCAAACGGGATGTAAAAAGTTCCTCAGTCTTAAATTTTTGTACACTACTGCCAAACCTGACCTGGCAGCTATAGCTTTAGTTGAGCCCACTGCCGCTAAACACTTAGTTAATTCCAATTTTAATCTTTCCGATAAGGACTGGAAAATTATTGACAGGTATGGGGAAAAAAGTGTATACTTCTGCAACTTTGATTTTCAGAATTTTTAACTGTCAAGCTCATATGTTAAAGTTTCTTCTGACAAATTGTCAAAAGTATGAGGAATGTTTTAACTGCAGTTTCTTCTTCTGCTTTAAATAAATGTAGTTTCTTCCAATGTGCAAGTTAAAACTCATTGTCTATAGTGTGTGTGACTCAGTTGACACTACCTTCCAGGGATATGGCCACTGCTACTTGCTTTGAGGAGGTCTGCATGGCAAAATTCTCAAAAAAAATAAAAATGAGATTTTAAATTCTCCCTTGAACACAGATTTAGTATTTGGCCCCTCTGCTGCAGAGCTAATCAAAAAGTGTGAAGAAAGGGGCATGCTGATCCAGTTAATCTCAAAGATTTTTTCAGCCTTCCTTTTCCAAATTGCCAGAAGGATTTTTTAGATTTTCATCCAATTTTGGCAAAAAACAGAACAAACAATCTCAACAAAATTCAGGTAAGCAGACATTTAAGAAGAAATAGCAAGGGGGTTCCAAAAAATCCTCAAATCTCCTAAAAGCAAGGGCAGAATCAAGAGACCTTGTGACACCCCCCCACACACACATTGACCGTTTTTTCCTTCCAGAAAGTCAATCTCCATTTTTCTCTTTGGCAACAGACTGTTTCAGACACATGGGTTCTGAAAATCATTCATCAGGGTTACAGATGGCAGTGGGAATAAATTCCTCCTTTTCAGGTTCATTCCTCATCCTCCAGATCAGACTCACTTGTTTCCACCTGTTCTTTGTCACATGCTGTCTCCAAAGAGTCAGAGAAACAATTCCTCCTTCCCAGGTACAGAAGGGTTTTTATTCAAGGATGTTCCTAGTGCCAAAGAAATAAAATATGTGGAAACCAATTCAGGATCTTTCGTTCCTAAACCTGTTTGTGATAGTGCCCAAATTCAGAAAAGTACAGTTTTGTACCTACCATAAATGTAGATGTTCGAGGATTCCATTGCTGCAGTCCTGACTATTGGGTATAGTCCGCGTCCAGTCGGCCCGAATACCAGAGTATAAGGCTGACGTCGGTCAGGCGCGTCAGGGTACTAATGCGCATGACCGACGTCATATCCTCAGTCTTTTCTTGCCCCAGATGCCAGAAGACCCTTGACTATTGGGTAGAATCCCAAAGCAGAGGTAAGGGAGGCTGGCAAATTATAAAGAAGTAGGAGCTGACAACATGCCTTGCAAAACAGCTGTGGCAAAACCAGCCCTAGACTTAGAGTAGATAGGAAGGTGATAATGCTTAGAGAAAGTATGCACTGAACTCCAAGTAGCTGCTTCCAAAATATCCTTAGTTGCCACCCCCCTTAGAAATGCTGTTGAAGTGGCAGTAGCCCTAGTGGAATGAGGCCTAATCCCAGCTGGAATCTCTTTGCCATGATGGGAATAACAAAATGCAATGCAAAAGCCAATCCACCTAGAAATAGTTTGTTTTGACACAGGTTTGCCCTGAGAACTCAAAGCAAAAGAAACAAACAACTGCTGAGACTGCCTAAAATCCTTAGTCCTGCTTAAATAATAGCGCAATTGCCTGTGTACATCTAAAGTGTGCAAAATCTTTTCCCCTTTACTTTGAGGGTCTGCAAAACGTAGGCAAATGAATAGTTTGGTTTAAAGCCACACTAGAAACCACCTTAGGCATAAAGAAGGATTAGTGCGTAATGATACCCTATCCTTATGGAAAATCAAAGGGCTCTACTGCCATAAGGGCCTGCAACTCAGACACCCTTCTTGCAGAAGTAATAGCCAACAGAAAAGCAGTCTTCCATGACAAGTATTTCAATTCAGCAGTAGCTGCAGGCTCAAAAGGTTGTAGAGTAAGTTTTCCAACACAAAATTGAGATCCCAAGCAGGAGTAGGAGCTCTGGGGGTCTTATATTCTTTGCCCTCTAAGAAACTGCTTGAACAAAGGATGCGAAAACATAGGTGGGTCACAATCATAGTGAGCTGAAATTGCTGCAGCATGAATCTTTATGGAAGAGAAGGACAAACCTTTGTCCAGTAATTCAGTAAGATATTGAAGAGCCACACTCAAATTAGGCTCAGAAATCTCCAAATTCTTTGCTGTACTCCAAAATAAAAATCTCTTCCATTTTTCTGCATACACTTTCCTTGTACTAGGTCTTCTAGCTTCCATAATCACATTTAAAACTTGTTGAGGAAGTTGAGACCTGCTGTGTTTCAACACAGAATATGCCAAGCTGTTAGATGAAGAGAGTGTAGCTTGACATTGAGCAGATGACCGTCCTTCTGAGATAACAGATGAGGAATCAGAGGTAAAGGCCATGGAGGCTTCTGTACCAGACTCCGTGGTAGGGTACCAGTGTTGTCGAGGCCAATCTGGAGCTATCAAAATCATCCTTGGCCTGTCTTGTCTGACCTTTAACAGTACCTTTGGAAGAAGAGGTAGAGGTGGAAAGGCATACACATGAAGGTTTTTCCAACTGAAAGACAGAGCATCCACTTTCCAAGCTGTGTGATGAAACCCCTTTGTGCAATACTTTGGCAGCTGGTGGTTTAGTGGAGAAGCGAACAGATCTATGTCTGGAGTTCCCCATGACACTGTCAGTTTCTGAAATACATGAAGATCCAGTTTCCACTCGTGGGGATCCATGATTTGTCTGCTTAACACATCTGCTAAGGAGTTCTGTGCTCCTGGCAGAAACCTTGCCTGAAGAGTTAGTTGCAGGCTTAGCGCAGTCTCCCATAAAATCATTGCTTGCCTGCATAGAGGATAAGAATGTGTTCCCCTTGCTTGTTGATGTACCACATGACAGTTGTGTTGTCTGTTAGAATCAACACCTGCCCTGGAAGAAGTAACTCCTTGAAAGCCATTAATGCAAACTGGACTGCTAACATCTCTTTCATGTTGATATGTAGATGCTGTAGTCTGGCAGGCCACTTGTCTTGTATCCACTTTCCATTTAGATGAGCCCCCAAGCAATGTCCGAGGCATCTGTCGTCAAGATTTGACTTGCCTCTGGCGGGTCACAGACAGTCCCTTGTTTAGGTGACATTCCTGAGCCCACCACAAGAATTCTTTTTGAAGGCAAGGTATTATTGGAATGACAGTGTCCAAATCCTGGCAGTGCTGTGTCCATACATTTTGAGATACCATTGTAACTTCCTCATATGCAGTTTGGCATTGGGAAGCACCAGAATACAAGATGCCATGAACCCTAATGCTTGAAGGACTGTCCTTGCAGTCAGCACGGACTGATGAGATAGTTGATGGAAGTAAAGTGACAGACTCTTTTGTTTGTCCGGGGTTAAAAGGCCATCTGGGCTGCTGTATTCAGTCTCACACCCAGAAAGCACATGTCTTGAGAGGGTACTAGACTGGACTTTATTTCGTTCACAGAATACCCTAGGCATCTTAGCACTGCGATAACATATTCCAGGTGCTGTAGAAGAACTTCCTTTTCTTGAGCCAGAATCAGGCAGTCGTCCAAGTAAGGATAGATTTGAATTCCTTGAAGCCTGAAGTAAGCTATTACTGGAGCCAGAACCTTTGTGAACACTCTGGGCAGTAGATAAGCCAAAGGGCAATGCAGAGAACTGATAATGAGAATTTCCAGCTCGAAACGCAGATACTTCCTGCAACTTAGCCTTATAGGCACATGAAGGTAAGCTTCTTTGAGATCTAAAGTTACCATCCAGTGATTTTTGCCCAGCAGAGGTAAAAGCTGTTGTAACGTCAACATCTTGAACTTGGGAATGTCCAGATAAGTGTTGAGGATAGATAAATCCAAAATTGGTCTCCACGTGTTTCCCTTCTTTGGTACAAGGAACAGGCGAGAATAAAATCCTAGGCCCCTTTCTGATACAGGGACTGGCTGAATGGCCCCTATGTGAAGTAACTGAGAAACTTGCTTGTGAGCCTCTTTTCTTTGTGGAGGAGGAACGTCTGGCATGCCTTTGAAAGGGGGCATTGTATGGAAATAAAATCTGTAACCGTGGTGAATGATATCCAACACCCATTTGTCTTGAGTAATGAAATCCCAATTTTCTTTGAAAAGAGACAGTCTTCCTCCCAAAGGAGCTGCCAAACGTGAATCTGCTGGCAGCTGATAAAACAGGTCATTGGGTCTGTTTACGAAAGGACTGACCCCTGCCCTCACCAGAAGTCCGAGCAGGTGAACTCCCTGTTCTAGGCCTAAAAGAACCTTGAGCCCTGCCCCTACCACGTCTAGACCTACCCCTAGACTGAGAATCATAAGCAGGATATGTCCACCCCTTAGCAGGCCAATTTCTACTAAACTTCGGTGGCTGCACCTGCAAAAAATCTTTAACAGTTTGCATAGACTTAGCTTTGTCCTCCATTTTCTTTAAAACTGCTTCCACAGGCGATCCAAACAACACATCAGACTGTAAAGGAGCATCCAAAATCCTTGTCTTAACATGCTCAGCTAAATTCTGATCCTTCAACCAGGCATGCCCGAAGAACAGAACTGGTAGCAGCCACCCTCGAGGAGGCCTGTACAGCATCAAAACCACATTGCAAAGAATGCTTACCCACTTGTTCAGACACATGAACCAAATCCAGCAACTCTTTACACTCAATACCTTCCGCCAAAGCATCCACCTTAGATTTCAATTGTGAAAGGAGATAATTCTGATATTTTAGCATGTGAAACTGACAATTCAAAGCTCTCATGGCTAGAGTGGAAGAAGTATACACTTTCTTTCCCCACCTATCCAAAGCCCTTGCCTCTTTATCAGTGGGAACAGGATTTTTAACCACAGAGGCCTTTACACCCTTAGGCCCTTGAGAAATAGTTTCTGGGTCCGCCCTAGGACTCTTAAACAAATATTTATGAGCTGGGCACCCTATAATACCTATTCAGGCTTAACAGGAGCAGGAGGCAAAGAATCAGGGTTCAGGAAGCCTCTGCAAAACATCTTCCACCACATTCAACACAGGAGGAATAGCTAAAGGCCTATGCTGGGGTAAAACAAGAACTCCCTAAGCCTTTTCCTGGAATCAGAGTAATCCTGGCCTTCCCATTTAAAGTGCTCCCTCATGGAATGCAAAGTCTCTGAAAATGAGAAATCCTCAGGCGGAGAAGCTGTAGGAGTGGAATCATCCACATCAGAATCAGAATAAGTGGGATACTCCTGCATCTCTTCCACAGAAGATTCTGAAGCCTCTGAACACTGTTCAAAACTATCAAACTCGGTTCCACCCTAGGCCTCTTATCAGGCGGGGCATAGAACCCCTAATCATAGTAATCAAATCTTCTGCCATTTTAAGCATATGTTTCTTAGGTACAGAACCCGAAATGCTAGGAGAAGCCCCAGTAAAGCTGAACTAGGCCTACCTCTTAAAGAAGTTTTGGCAACAGAAGGAGAGGCTCTAACTACCTTGGGAAGAGAGGGAAGAACAGTCACCTGAGAAGCCCCTCAGCCTGGCCTACCTCCTGAGAGGCACATCCTGTAAGAGTATAGTTTCTGCCTGGGACTCCATGGAAACTCCTGGCAAAACCTCCGGCTCCACTGAGCCTTCTAAGGAACCGGCGTCCGGGACTGCGGTTCCTCAACCCTAGGCTTCACTGTTTTATCCTTGCGCTTCTTGGGGAGCATCCGGCGGCATCTTATAATTGCAACGTTCCCAAACACTAACCTGGCACAGTCTAACCTCCTCTTAATAGTGCGTTTGTTAAATCTAGCACAAGGTAACCAACAACGCCGTGCTCAGGCCCTAAGCAAGGTATACACAAGGTATGATAATCCCTATGCGGTATCTGTTTCCCACAAGAAATACAGTTATTCACTTTTTCTGACATCCGGTAAAATACTGAGGCAAGAAAAACCAAAATGTTACTCTGTTTCGGTCTGAAACTCCGGTTACGGAAATATTTCAATCGCCAACCTGCACTCGCAAAACTGCTTCTGCATCGGACCATGCGGCAAAAGACTGAGGATATGGCGTCGGTCATGCGCATTAGTACCCTGGCGTACTGGCGTCAGTCTAATGCGCCCTGACCTCTGGTATTCGGGCCGACTGGACGCGGACTATACCCAATAGTCAGGACTGCAGCAATGGAAGACGAAGAACATCTTGTTATTCACAATCTGTAACCTCTTCTTTCAAGTTTCCTGGTAACACGACTTATAAGATGCTTATTATCACATTCCTGCTCATCCAGACTTCAGACATTTCAAAAGGTTTTGTATGTCTGGCCTACATTATCAGTTCTCTGCCTTACCCTTTTGACTATCTGCAGTACCAAAAGTGCTCACAAAGTGTCTAGCTCCAGCTATAGCTCACTGCATTCTACAGGATATCCACATTTTCCATATTTACATGACTTGCTTAACTTTGCAATGTATTTTTCTTGGTTGAGAGAACTTTTACAGAAACTGGGATTCTAATGCAACATTCAAAAGTCTTTCTTGACTCCCCCACACAGGATGGTGTTCCTGTGATGTCAACTAGAAACCTCAGTTCAAAGAGCTTTTCTTTTATAGGAAAAATACATCTTAATTTAGTTCTATTTATACAGTTTTCCACTCAGACTTTGGTCACTGCTAGGGAATAACTCAGGATTTTGTCTTTCATGGCATCTATAATTCTTATAATACCCCTGCAAGACTCCACATGAGAAAAACACAGGGGTATCTAAAATCTCTTTGGTCCAAGCATCAACACCTTTTACCCTTTCAAATTCCAGTGCTGGGGTTTGTCAGAAGAGAAATATTTTGGTGGAGATAACAGATATATTTAAATCCAGGTCTCCCCTTCTCCATCCCCCCTCCAAAGCAGATAGTCACCACAGACGCTTCAGACTTTGCTTGGGGGAGTAGTTTCAGGAGGGATAAAAGTGCAGGGAGTGAGGGACACTCAGGACAGACACAAGCATAAATATCAAGGAGGTGCTTGCCCTGATCAAGGCACTCAACTTTCTGAACCATCTTTCTTCCCCCGGACCTCTTCAAGTGGCACTTACAATACCACAGTCATGTGGTACATCAACATGCAAGGGAAAACCAGGTCATTTCCCATTTGCAGACTAGCTATGTTAGCTTAGGATATGGCTTCACAACACTATCTCACTCTACAGGCATCCTACAATGTTGAATGTAATGCACCCTTCAGCGTGTACCTCACCAAGCACCGAAAGCAACTTGAGAGACCTATAGTTTTCTCATGAAAAACAACATAGGTCTCAGTACCCTCAGCTACTGTGGTACAGTAAAAGGTCTGTCCCTGTATTCACTGTCATACAGACTCCTGAGGGGTGTTCTCTCTTTAGCTTTCTGTACTATAAACAACCTAGCACTCCTTAAATTCATTTTCCTAAATAGAATTGGTAAATAGCAGTTGTAGAGACATAAACCTACACTGTTACACCACCACCACCAGACAGCATGACATATACCTAACCCAATGTATCCCCTGTATTTGGAATAGGCTGCCCCATCAAACAAAGTACTTCACAAGCAAACTTTAAAACCAGTCCGGATGGCTGGTACCAACCTTCAGACAACGATATGTGGAGAATATCTACTTAATGGAAGGCACTGCTAGTCTCCCACCAGTACCTGGTGATGTGGCTGAGCTTCTTGATGGTCTCCTTTGGTTGGACGCCTAGTAAGAACCTATGACCTTATATGTATGTTCATTACATCGTTCTGTTATGTACATCCCTAAAATTACACTGACAGAAGAATACTAACTAGTAATTTCATGCATTTAACTGTTAACTTATATTATCACATTATGTAGTTTTGGTAAGTCACAAGTGACATTTTGATGATAAAATATTTAAAGGCTGCCATATAACAGTAACATTTGCCCTAACCTGAAGTAGAAATATATATGTTGGCCTGTATTAATACATGTTTTTGGACCTGCTGCCCAGATCTCCCTAGAAAAGGGTATTGGAACATCAGTATGTACCTACTTAACAATACATCATACTCAAGGATTGTGATAGATAATGTATAGTATGTCTTTAGACTAGCTGCCAGCACACTCAACTGTCCTTTTTCAAAACTTTGTCACCATAAACAGATAACACTGAGGGCTATTTGTCTGAGTAACTCATCAGGGATAAAGATGTTACAAGCTTTGCAGCCACAGTCAATACTTGCTATGGTCTGTTGCCAGGGACAGTGTAATATTCTGTTTTTAAACTAACATCAAGATTAAGCACCACAAGACTTTTTATTCATCTTTTCAGAAGGTCTCTGGTGCCACTTTGGGGCTTCCAGGAATCACAGTAAATTTGGAGGAACTGAATTACCTTACCATCATTCATGAGCGTATCTTCTCAGTCCCCTAAAAGAGACCATTTTTAATACCAAGGCAGGCTTGAGCTTCTCAGTGGTGCACGGCATCATACTGATGTAACTCCCTGGGAAAGTAAATACCACCCCACCCACATACCAACACCAGAAATTTATGTGGGTTATTCCGTCTACCTTGCTAATGAAAAGTTAGCATCCTGAGCTACAGAAAATGCTCAATTGATTCCTTCCTCTTCTGTCTGCTCATCTGAGGGTCTTACTAGCCAGTCATTCTGTGTTCACTGATGTTAGACTCTTTATCAAGATTTTTTCCATCAGTAACTTCTCTGTTTGCTGTGTTGTTGTACTTTTCATCCAGATTATCCTTTGCTTTGACAATGACCTTCCAATTGTCAGCATTACCTTCTGTAGTACAATTGCTACTCTTGTGTTTTTTGTGTGACATACTCTCACTGGACTTCTTTCTGGCCCTGGTCTTTGCATCAGCCTAGCTGTTGCTCTCACTCCATTTCGGCTTTGTTTTTACTTCATGTGATTATGAGCTGGTCTGGTACTCATCTTATGGTGCAAAACTCCTCAGTCATCCTCATATGGAAAGGTGTTGCATTATCCGTGTTACTTTTATCACTAATACGGTAATTGTTACATCTTGGGGTTAGGATATGCGGAGTTGCCACCACAGGGTGGGTGACAGAGGTCATCACTTTGGAATACCATTTTGTACCTCATGCTTTCTCCTCCCACCTTTTTGTTGTTTGGTTAAGACATTTTGTGAGGATTGTTGTCCGTTCTGATACTGCTTTTCGATCAGTGTTGATTCCATACATGTAGCTATTACCCACATTAAGTATGCAGCTGTTAGTATCATGGAGTCTCTAAAAGAACTCACAAGGTCAATAATAAATTTACGGCATGCATCAGATACTGTTGAATGTTTGGACAATCTGATATCAATTGCATCTACTGGTCAAGTCTTCAATTTACATCTCACAATATACTACACAAATCTTTGGAGAAAGTCTGTGTCTGGAAACATAGTTCAGGCAATTCAAAGTGGATTCTATGATACAAGGTTAAGTACCATTTCCTAGTAGTAAAATCAAGACTGAAAAATGTTTTGCACATAGATTATCCTTTTCTACCCAATTCATATAGGTCTTATATCGCACTTCCATATATAAATTATACCCGCTTCTTGGATGACTTAATAAACATTCTGCTAGTAGCACAGACAGACATATTTTGTCTATAGGGTTTTTTTTAGAATTGTAGGGTGTCCTTGCCTGCTTCTATGGAAATGCTACTTTTGTCATTTTAGAGTATCATTGGCTCCAGCTTTTATAAAAAAAAACACTTTTTGTAATTTTTGGCTGCTATTTCCATATAAACAGCTGAGTTTAATGCTTGCTCAGATGTCCAATGTTCCGTAGCCATCAACTAGTCTTTATTAATCTAAAGGTTATCCCAACCATTGCTGGAATCCCAAGATACCCAAATTACTTACTGGATATTTTAGAGTACAAGTAAAAGAAAATGAATTAATCACTTTTCAATTACAGTAATTTAAAAGCCAATATTCTTGTTTTCGTAATGGCATCTTTAAGTTACTTCTTACTGTATGTGAATCATATTAATACAATGCAGTGAACAATTTTCTAGAATATAAACCCAAGCGGGCACCAGAAGAAAGGGCAAAGCACAAAAAATAAAAAAAGAAGAAAAGAAATAAGGCAGGTGTTGTTTGCTGCAGTCAATGAACAAAAAACAATTCAACAATCAGAAACCATGAATGACAAAAACAAACAAACAAATTCATGAAACACTGAAATGTACATAGTTAATATTTATAATATATTTATATATATATATATATTATTTTTATATATTATTTTTTACCTATTTTATTTTTTTTATTAGATTTATATTATTAGTATTTTATTTTTTTAATGTTTTGATTTATTTTTATGTATGTTGATATAGTGTGTTAATTTAGTATTTTAATGTAAGCTGCTTTAAAATCTAATTGTTAAATTTGAATGACCCAATGACATTGAATGACATTGAATTTAAATAGTTTTAAATTAAAACTTTGATAGTCTGAAGAAGTGATGAGCCGAAGAAGCTGGAAAAGTACTATTATAATAAGTGTTGCATTGCTCATTCATCACCAAGCGTGTGGTTTGGTTATTTTTTTCATTTTGTGTTTTTTCAGTGTTTTCTGTTTCATGACATCTCATGGTTGGATTGTGAATTGTTGTTTGGCTGCCGCACACCAGCAAACCTTTGACCTTCATTTAATTTTCTAGAATAGACAAACTATCAGAATTTAAGGATAATGATAGTTCACAGTAAAACACGGATACAAAATCAGTTGTACCATTTATCATACTGTGTTATCAGAAACACTTTCCCTTTTTCATTTGACGGGTACTGCTCCTAACTTTCCTTTTCAATGCCTGCTGAACACAGAGTTACCTGGATGTGCACTCCCCTTATAGTCAGTCTCCATTACTTCATAAAATAAAATTAATGCATCTAACAATTCTTTTAACTTAGTTACCACTTATTCAGTCTTGGTTAACACTCCATTTGTAGAAAACATTTTCAATACTGCTGTATTTCAGCTTACATTGCTTACATTCTCTACTTGCATCTGCAGAATGTAGTTTCAGCTGAAATGCTGCATTCAAATAATTGTGATCCAAATGTACTATCCAACCCTCTTCAGGGAATTTTCTCCTGGCTACTAAAATTGCCATAACACCTACTCTTTCTCGTAGGTCAGAACAAATTGTACAAAAATAACTCTGGACTTGCCATATGTCATGACTGATTCAGTCTATCCAAATCCCAGTGCCGAGGTTTAACAGAAGAGAAATCACTTGGTGGAGACAGCAAATATGCATAAATCCTGACTTCCCCACCCCCTCCTCCCTCCCTGTTCCAAAGCAGCCAATCACAAAGGAGCAGTTTCATGAAGGATAAAAGTCTTAGGTGTGTGGGACACCCACGACAGAGGCAAACACATACATATAAAAAGATGCTTGCCCTGATCAAGGCACTCACCTCTCTAAATCATATTTGGTCCCCAGAACCTCTTCAACTTGTCACAGATAATACTAGTCACACGGTATATCATCAAACAAGGGTTCCCTCTTTTAGGCCAGCAATGCTAGCTTGGGATATAGCTTCACAGCACCGTCTTATTCTACACACAACCTGCATTCTGTTACAGCAAAACTGTGTGGCACACAAGCTGAGCAGGACTAGGGCAAACCCTCCTGAATGCAAACTAAATCAGGTGGTCCTTCCAAGATTTGATCCATCTCTGGAGAGTTTCTCAAATAGACCTCTTTGTCCCTTCTCTGAGCAATCAACTGGCAAGATTCTGTTCAAGGACTACATGCAAAAAGGCCTGGAAGACAGATGTGCCTTTTCTTTTCCTTGGAAAAGAATGTTCCTGTATGCTTTTCTACCCTTTCCACCAATATTCAGGGTACTCCTGAAGATTCAGAAGGAATCCCCCCTGAAATCACTGTGGTGACTCCCTTCTGGCTCAGGCAACAGTGGTTCTTCCATGAACCGGTCCAAACAAAACAACTACTACATACACCAAAGCCAAAGCAGACACCACAGGAACAAAGCTTTTAATGGTGAAGGTGGTGAAGCGCTTGCCACGCCTTATATTGTACTTGTATGTTTACCAGTGTTCGTGAATGTACTAATAAATGTGTGACTATATAGCCTCATATACACTCTCACATATAAGAAACTATATGTGACTAGTGTTTGCCACAAATAAATACATTGATATATTATCTTGTGACAGGTAAATTAATAGGTTTGAGAACATTTTATTAAAAAATTCTTGTTAAAAAAAAAGGAACCTTTCTGTCTCTTTCATACACACTCATTTAACTACACAAAGTGTCTATTTTGGCTTGCAGCAGTACACTTTAGCGTACCATACATAGTTTATTGTACTATATTTATTTGTTTAAATATGTATTTGCTCTTTAAAGTTATTATTTATCATAAAGGCAAAGTGCATATATATACTTTAATTATTTTTTTTTTTTTTTTTAAAAAGAAAATGCGTTTTATTTATAAATTATGCTTTTGCTTTTTATCTGTCTTTGAAGAAGTTGCTCTAAATAGAGCGTGACTTCCTTCACACTACCTTCATTAAAGCTTTGTTCCTCGGAGCCTGCTGTTGGTGTCTGCTTTGGAGTTCCTGTATTCAACAGTGGTTCTTCCCTTCTTTTGGAAATGACCAGGGGCAATTACCAAAAGCTTCCTCACAGAATGATCTACTCACATAAGAACAGAGGTGATTGAAACACTCAGATATCAATCATCTTCGACGGACTGCCAGCCATGGTGATATAGTCTTAATTGCTTTTAGACAACTTTTTTTTTTTTAATATACAGAGGACATGCAGCAGGTACTACTGGATGCAAGACAGCTTGCAAAATCGTACATTAGTAAATGGAAAATGTTTTCTACTTGGTGCCAACAACATAACCAGTATTCATTTAGGGCTAGTTGTTCTCTGGTTTTACAATATTGTTGTGAGTTAATATACTATGGCCTTTCTTATTCCTCTGTCAAGGTTCATTTATCAGCCTTTTCAGCATGTCTGCTTATGTATCCTCCTCTTTCAATGCAGTCTCATGTCAAAATGTTCTTGAACAGGGTTTTGCATAACAGGCTTCCAAGAAACTGGTGACATCTCCTTGGGATCTTAATTTTGAGTTAGTGAAGCTAACACTCATTCCATTTGAACCAACTAATTTAGCGGACTTGAGTTTTTTAACATGAAAAACAGTTTTATTCATACCTCTGAAAGAAGGGTATCCCAAGTTGCAAGCTCTTATAGTGAGTCAACTCTACCACATTTTTCACAGGGATAGGTTTCTATGAGAACTAATCCTTCTCTTATGCCTAAAGTTGTATCAGAATTTATTTTAAGCCAAACTACTCATCTCACAGTTTACTTTCAAGAACCAAAAAATGAAGGAGAAAGGAAACTCCTTACTGTGGACGTCTACAGACAACTTAAGTACCATCTTAAACGGAATTTCTCAGATCTTCGGATCAATTGTTCATTTCTTGTGAAGATAAGAAGAGACAACTAGTGTCAAAAACAGATTATTTCTGACTGGTTGCTATTACCTTTTGGTATACTCACCATACCAAAACTATTCCAGGCAGGAAAGTGTTGGATTCTATAAGTATTCTTAGAAGCTGCTACCTGTCCTCTGTACATATTTTTACACAGCAGTACGCTTGATTCCTTATCTATGTCCAGATCAAGCTAGCTAGCACCATTCTGCAGGGGCTACAGGACTCTTAACCTTAGTTAACTACATTTGGGAGGTGGAAGGACATCTACCGATACAGCTATGGCTGCTGCAGCAGTGATCAATATGATGAGCATAGTATAGTTGTCTAAGCTGAACTTACCATAACAGCAGATGCTCAAATGACCACTGCTGCAGTAGCTGATTCCTCCCCATTACCCTTGTTTTTCGGTGCATTTTTTTATGCCAGGGTATGGACATTTATTTTTTTGTTGTTCCTAGCATTGTCCTTTCAGGGCTCAGCCTGCCTGGCTCTGCTGGCAGTAAAGCTCTGAAGGGCTTTGCAGCCAAATTTGCCTTTTAGTCAACTCAGCTCGAACTGCTTGACAGTTTGGGTGCATGGAGGTGCTTTGAAAGCTGGCCGCCAGTTATATCCTTGTCAGGATATAACCCATATAGCTAAGGCCACTGCACCCGTGATCATTCGAACATCTACTGTTATAGTAAGTTCCACTTACACACTTGTACTTTTTAGCTCTGACCTCCTCAATAAAACTTCTGTTTTCTTCAGTCACAATTCTCAGGAAATCTGAAACTGTTAAACCTGTTCTACACCTCCCAAACATCTGAAGCTGTTAACTTGTTCTACTATTTTCTTTTGCATCAAAACTCTCAGCTTCTTCTAATTCCCACCATTTGCTACATGACCAGTTTCAGTGCTGTTTCATCCCATGTGCCTTCACTTTTGTATTCCAGTCCCTTATCATTTGCTTAAATGTCCTGCTCAGAGTGTGCTTGTATTGCCCATGTAAGTTGGTACTAGGAAAATGTAAGGTATATTTGTAGCCCATCCACTGCAAATTCCCTCTACTTGCTACCTCTTTCCATGAAGGTTTCCCAGTGGAGACCCTCAATGTTTTTGCTATAATCCATCCATTCATCCGGTGTGTATCAGAAGATGGTAAGGAAACTACTTTGTTTAATATGAAGCAGGAATCTGTTGAAGAGGACAGGAATTTTTTGAGCGAGGTATCTATCACTCTAGCAGATTTGTTTTTTGTTAGGTTTGCGTTATTATAAAGATTAAGGTCTTTAATGTGGGTGTGCATGGTGTTGTCAGTTTTGAAAATATAAAGGAAATTGCTCAGGGTATGATCATTTTAGTCCCCACAGACCAGAAAGAGGTCACCTCTAATGAGTCTGTATGACACAGAAAAGAGAGAGGACTTTAAGGTGTCCTACACAGGTGTTGGAACTCGGGCCTTTGATAAGAAGCACAGGGTTCTTTAATTCTAGACAAATCAAGCACAGAATTTAATTATGGACCTAATAAGGGTGAAGAAGAGAGGTATGGTAACATTGCTGGACCTAGTGGAAAATGTACCCAGGAAGGTCTGTTGTGGACACTGGAAACCAATGGACTAGGTGCCTTTGGTGCCTATTCTGCCCAGCAACAAACTTCTCATAAGCTCAAGCTCCTCTCCTAAACCATAAATCCTTGGTCCTACCTGAGCTGTCCAGATAGAGTGAAAGAGTTAACGAGCACATCATCATAACAATAAGTAGTGAATAACCAGAAAAGAAGCTAGAATCAAAAAACACAGCTTCTTCACAGGTCCCTCACAAAATGACAATTTAGAAGGGAGAAGATGAATTGTTTGTTTGTGTCCAAACAGAGACCACATACATGTATTTTTTTCTGGTAAATACAGAGGTTACATATTTTCCTGGTCCTGTCCAGACACTGGATACCAATGGATAGAGAGTCCCCAGCCAACTTACGGTGGCCTATGCCAGCAAACCTCTGCAAATGGAACCTCAAATTCTGGCTAAAATGCTTAGATTATAATGTATGGCAATTGCATGTAGGGGTGACCAAGAAGCAGTTGCTGTAATCTCTTCTAGTGTCAAGTTACAAAGGAATGATTTGAGCTCTCACTGAATGTGCTTTCATCCTTGTGACCAAAAATTGTCTAATGTAGGTGTAACAATGTAGAATACAATCTTATATCCACTTGGAAAAGGTTACCTTAGAAATCATTCAAACCTTCTTGTGGGCAGAGTACGAGATTACTGATCTTTTCTAGGTAAAAATGGCACTGCACACCAAAAAATGAAGTTGATATTTCCCCTTGTTTGGACATTGTGGAAAGAAAACCGTTAAATGTATGGCCTGGTTCAGATTAGTTTGCATAGCTATCTTGGGCACGAAAGATGGATTAGTTCTTAATGATGAAAATAATGTATGGGTGCTGAAAAGACACGCAGCTCACACACTCTTCCTGCTAAAGATATGGCTGCTAGAAAAGTGGTAGCCAGTGACAAAAGCTTCAGGGAAAAGTACAGTTTTGTACCTACCATAAATGTAGATGTCCGATAGATATGCAACTGCAGTCATAACATACGGGTTGTCCTGCCTCAGGCAGCCATTCCAAAGTCTGGGTCTGATGTCGCATTTCTCTCCGACGCCAGTGCGGCTGGAGTATATAAGCCATTTTCTTCAGTGTTTCTTGCCCCAGATGCCAGGTGCCCTCCAAGGAAGGCTGTAATCAAATTGGAAGACAAAAACAGGAATCCAGACAAATAAGTAAGCAGATACACCATAACAGATATCCCCAGCTAAGAGAAACAGGGATAGGAGTGGACCCAAGGCATAGAGGGGTATGGAGGAGAGATCGACTGCAGTTGCATATCTATCGGACATCTACATTTATGGTAGGTACAAAACTGTACTATGTCCTTCAAGAATGCAACTGCAGTCATAACATATGGGTTGAATACCATAGCTTAGCTGGGGGAGGAGGAATGCTCTAGGAAAGAGATGGTGTGGCAATCAAACCCTGCAGGACTGCAAAGCCTGCTCTGGATCTGGAGTATAAAGGGAGATTGTAGTGTTTGGAGAATGTATACACGGAGCTCCATGTAGCAGCTTCTAGAATGTATTTTGTAGGCACCCCTCTTAAGAATGCTGTAGAGGTGGCTGTAGCTCTGGTGGAGTGCGGTCTGACATTGGCTGGAACATTCTTCCCATGGAAGGAATAACAAAATCTGATGCAATGTCCAATCCATTTTGAAATAGTCTGTTTGGAAATTGCTTTTCATTGTACTCCAGGCGTAAGCTACAAAGAGCTGATCAGACTTCCTACTGGTCTTGGTTCTGTCCAGGTAATAGCGAAGTTGTCTGTGAATGTCCAAGGTATGCAACAGTCTTTCCCCTTTACTCTCAGGATTGGGGAAGAAGGTAGGCAGGTGAATAGCTTGATTTAAAGAAACCCTGGATACCACCTTTGGCATAAAAGTAGGGTTGGTTCTTAAGGAGACCCTGTCTCTGTGAAAGATTATGAACGGTGGTATTGCCATTAGGGCCTGTAGTTCAGAAACCCTTCTTGCTGAGGTGATTGCCAACAGGAAAGCTTAAGTCCACTGAAGCTGCTGGCTCAAAGGGAGGTAGAGTCAGTTTTTCTAGGACAAAGTTGAGGTCCCAAGCTGGCACTGGAGCCTTTCTTGGTGGCTTAATGTTCTTGATTCCCCTGAGGAATTGCCTTAACAAAGGATGTGAAAACACAGGTGGATCAGTGTTTTATCTAGCTGAAATAGCTGAAGCATGTATCTTTATGGAAGAATAGGAGAGTCCATTCTGTAGCATATCTGCCAAATATTCCAGGATGAGTGGGATGTTCAATAATGATGCATCATGTCCCTGCTGGTGGTATTCCAAATGCTGAATCTCTTCCATTTTGCTAAGTAAACCTTTCTGGTGGATGGTCTTCGAGCTTCTGTTAATATCCGCTGGACTTTCTTGGAGAGAGATACATTGAGGTTATTCATGGAATCTCCCAGGCTGTTAGCTGCAGCGTCTGAAGGTTTGGATGCACTGTTTTGAAGTTGTGTTGAGTCAAATGGGGAAGGGCCCACTTTTTGTTGTGACATATGCTCCGTAGTAGTGGATACCAGTGTTGTCTTGGCCAGTCTGGAGCTATTAGGATCCCCTTGGACCTCTCTGCTTTGATCTTTAGTAATACTGTGGTCATCAGTGGCAGAGGTGGAAATGCATAGATTTTAAGGAGTTCCAGTTGAATGAAAGAGCATCTATTTTCCAAGCTTGTGGATGATATGTCCTTGAACAGAATTTTTGTAGATGATGGTTGAGGTGGGAGGCAAATAGGTCTACTTCTGGCCTGCCCCATGTCGAAGTGAGTTGTGTGAAGATTTTCGGATGTAACCTCCACGTGGATCTATGAAATTCCTTAGGCTGTCCGCCAGCACATTGTCTTTGCCTGGAACAAACTGGGATTGCAACTGTATGTTTAGGCTCAGTGAGTTTTCCCAAAGATTCATTGTCAGTCTGCAAAGGGGGTAAGAATGAGTGCCCCCTTGCTTGTTTATGTACCACATCAGAGTGGTGTTGTAGATGGCCTTGCTGAAGTTGTTGTCGAAAGGCCTGATGCATTACTGCCAGCATTTCCTTTTGGTTTATATGCAGATGTGTTTCCTTTGGAGACCATTGTCCTTGTATACATCTGCCCTCCATGTCCCTGTGGTCATGGTCTGTGTTATCTGAGGTTTTTTGAAAGACATACCTGTGTTTGCCTGGCTTACCGAGGCCCACCATAGGAATTCCTTTTGTAGGCATGGAATGTGCGGTATGGTTGTCGCTAGGTTGTTGCTGTGCTGAGACCATAGGCTTTTTAGGTACCATTGAAGCTTTCTCATGTGTAGTCTTGCTAATGGAACCAGGAGAATGCAGGATGCCACGTAACCCAGGGCCTGTAGGAATTTCCTTGCAGTCATCTGTTTGAAATAATGAGTTAATTTCTCTTGCTTGTCTTCTGTCAGTAAGCCATTTGCGAGGCTGTGTCTAGATTGGCTCCTAAGAAGAGAGCCTGTAGCAATTGTATGACATAGTTCAAGTTTTTTGTCAAAATCAATTAAATTTGGATCTGGAGCCTGCAATGAGCAATTACTGAAGCCAGGCATTTTGTGAATACTCTGGGTACAGTAGATAAGCCAAATGGCAAGGTATCTTCTGCAGCTGTGTCTGATAGGGACCCCTTGCCCAGCATGGTGCGGACAAATCCAGTATTGGTCTCCATTGAGTTTCTTTTCTTGGAACAAGGAACAGTCTTGAGTAAAACCCTGGCCTTGTTCTTGTTGTGGAACTCTTTCTATTGCTTTGATCTGAGCAAGCAGAGAAATTTGCTTGATAGCCTCTGCCCTCTGGTTTTGTGGTAGGTTTGGCATGCCTTGTTTTCTTGGTAAGGTTTGAAAGTGGAACCTGTAACCTTGGTCTATAATGTCCAAACTCCATTTGTCCTTTGTCAATTTGGCTTCTATCTGCTCCTTGGTCACGGAAGTAGAGGAAAGTCATTGATGTGTCACTTTTTTTTTTGCTGTTTGCCATTGTCGCCCCCTGTAAGAACCTCTGTATTGTCCTCTTTAGGAAAGACCAGTTTTTAGAAGGCCAATTCCTGCTGAATCTGGGTGGCTTGAACCTGGAGGAAATTTTGACCGTCTGAACTGATTTGGCTTTTCCTCGTAAATCATCTAACAGGTAATCCTGAAAACATATAGAAACAAAGAGGAGAGCTCTCAGAGATAGATAAAGTAGTGAGGTGTAGTTTTTTTTCCCCATCTCTCTCTGATGACCCAGCTTCCTGTTGGAAGGCAAAGGATTTTGGAGGTGGATGGAACAGAATTAACTGACTCAAACGGTTGTTTGGTTATTGCCTCTAAGACAAAATTAAAGTCCCATGCAGGGATGTGGGTCATCTGGAATAGAAAATGCCCTTGCTAAAAGCCTTCCAAGTCTGCTTGATACCAAGGGAAAGCCATCATGATAGAAAGATACGACTGCCAAATGAACCTTAATTGAAGAATAACTAGCCCCTTTGTTAAAAAGCTGTTAAAATCTTAATAGATAGCAGAGGGATTGCTGTAGGCTCCACATAGCTTTCCCTTTGGACACATAAGAACAGTTTCCATTACTTTTGCAAATCTTTCTTGATACTAATTTTTAAGAAGCTGTAATTAGTCTAATACCTGCTGGAAGGGAAAGTACAGTTGTGTAAAATCTTACCATAATGGTAGATATCCTTGTCTTCACTGCTGCAGTATTCCTTACCATATGGAATTCCCTGCTAAAGAAGCCTGAACGTCCAGACAGTCTACCAAAGACTACTTGTTGCTCATTTAAAAGGTACACTGAACATCACCCAAATGCTCCTTGTGTAGCACATGGCATAAAGGTGATGTCCAGGCCTAATATAAACAGAAAGTACAGTTGTGTACACTTACCATAAATGTAGATGTTCGAGTGTATTCACTGTTGCAGTCATCACATTTGGGTTATCTGCTTGCAGTAGCCCTCAGTCAGCCTGATTATCAAAGTCTTGGGTCCTGTGTCAGTTGCTGCCTCATCTTCCATGGCGTCAGGTTGTCAGGGGTATAAAGCATGCAGCCGACGCCATTACATCAGTTTTTCTTGCCCCAGATGTCAGGTGCCCCCCTAATTGGAAGCAATTAATATATATATATATATATATATATATATATATATATATATATATATATATATATATATGTTTACAAGGTTATACCTAGAACAAAAAATCAAATACAACAAAAAGCTTTTAAGCATAGTGAAAAAGTAATAGAGGCATAGCCAAAAAAAGTTAGGGAGCTGGAGTGAGGGTAACCAGGACTGCAACAGTGAATACACTCAAACATCTACATTTATGGTAAGTGTAAACAACCGTACTATGTTCTTCATGTTTCACTGTTGCAGTCATCACATTTGGGTAGATTCCCAAAGCTAGGGATGGGAGGAGGAATTTAAATAGCATTAGGCCACCTATAAGGCCCTACAAGACAGCAGTAGCAAAACCAGCCGTGGATTTAGAGAAAATTGGCAAATGGTAATGCTTGGTAAATGTATGTACAGAACTCCACGTAGCAGCTTCTAGGATGTCCCTGGTAGGGACACCTCTGAGAAAGGCTGTAGAAGTAGATGCAGCCCTGGTAGAATGTGGTCTTATCTCCTGTGGGATAGGTTTCCCATGGTGCTTATAGCGGAAATAAATGCTGTGGCCTATCCATTTAGAAATGGTTTGCTTTGAAATGGCCTTCCCCTCTGCCCTGCAGAAAATGCCACCAGCAACTGCTCAGAATTCCGGAGATATTTAGTCTTGTCCAAGTAATATCTAAGTTGTCTGTGCATGTCTAAGGAGTGCAGTACATGTTCCCCTTTGTTCCAAGGATTAGAAAAGAAGGTTGGCAAATGAATGGCCTGATTAAGAGCCACACTAGATACTACCTTGGGCATGAAAGAAGGATTGGTCCTGAGGGACACCCTGTCCGCATAAAAGATGATAAAAGGCTCCAATGCCATAGGGGCCTGTAATTCAGACACCCCTCTTGCTGAAGTGATGGCTAAAAGGAAGGCTGTTTTTCAAGAAAGGAATTTCAACTCTGCACTTGCAGCTGGCTCAAAAGGAGGCAGAGTGAGTTTTTCCAATACAAAGTTAAGGTCCCAGGCTGGAGTTGGGGCTCTCCTAGGTGGTCTTAAGTTCTTGGCCCCTCTGAGGAACTGCTTGAGCAGTGGATGAGAGAAGAGGGGTGGTACTGTGTTGTAATGAGCTGAAATGGCTGAGGCATGAATTTTGATGGAGGAAAAGGAAAGACCCTTGTGAAGCATCTCAGTTAAGTATTGAAGAATCTGAGGTAAACTGAGTGCTGCTGTGCCCATCTCCTGAGCTTGGCTCCAGGAACAGAATCTTTTCCATTTTTTCAGCATAAGATTTTCTAGTACTAGGCCTCCTTGCCTCTAGAATGACATCCAACACTTGTTTATTCAGGGCTGGTAACGGAGAGCTCAGGTAATTAGCCAGGCTGCCAGGTTCAGGGTTTGAAGATGTGCAGAATCTGGCCCTTCTGCTGGGACAGCAGGGTATGGATCTGGAGCAGGTGCCATGGATCCATCACTGATGCACTGCGTAAGAGGGGGTACCAGTGCTGGTTTGGCCAGTCTGGTGCAATCAGCATTATCCTTGGTTTGTCCTGTTTGATCTTTAGTAGTACCTTGGTGAGAAGAGGCAGAGGAGGAAAGGTATAAACTGATAGATTTTTCCAGGTGAAGGACAGGGCATCCACTTCCCAAGCCTGTTTGTGGGAAGTCCTTGTGCAAATTTTGTCCAATTGATAGTTCTGGGGGGAGGCAAACCGGTCTATATGTGGGCTCCATTTTGTTTATCAACATGTTGAACATCTTTGGTTCCAGTTTCCACTCGTGTGGGTCCATGAGATTTCTGCTTAGATCATCTGCCAGTGTGGTTAGGTTTCCAAGAAAGAATTGAGCCTGTAGGTGCACTTGGTAGCTCAAGGCTGTGTTCCACAGAGCCATGGCTAGTCGGCAGAGAGGGTATGAGTGGGTTCCCCCCTGCTTGTTTATGTACCACATAACAGTGGTGTTATCCGTCTTTACCATTAATTGTCCTGGAAGAATGTGGTCTTTGAAGACTGTCAGAGCATTCTGTACAGCTAACATTTCTTTTTGATTGATATGCAGTGCATTTGACTTTGGTTCCATTTGCCCTGAATGCACCTCCCTGCCAAATGAGCCCCCCATTCATAGTCTGATGAGTCTGTTGTTAAGGTTTGGGCAGCAGGGGGTAGAGTGAATGGCAGCCCCTTGTTTTGGTGACAGGCCTCTGCCCACCAAAGGAATTCTAGCCGTAGGCAAGGTATGATAGGAATCATTGCTTCTAGATCCTGAGAATGTTGACACCATAGGCTTTTTAGATACCACTGTAGTTTCCTCATATTTTATATATATATATATATATATATATATATATATATATATATATATATATATATATCTCATATTATAATTATCATAGTGAGCAAATACAGATATGGTGTTGTACCTTTAAGATGTCTGTGGGATATTAAGTATCAGCTGATTATGTTAAGGTATTTAAATGGATTAATTTTAGTGTTCTGTTTTTTCTGAAGAAGTTCGTACACAGTACGTATGAAAAACGCTTTAGTTAATAAAGTCTTTCCTTGATGGATTATCTTTGTGTGCCTGCTTCTTTGTGAAGTGGAGGCTGCCCTAGTGGAATGGGTACAAACAGACGTAGGGGGAGGTTTCCCATGAAATCTGTAGCAGAAATGGATACATTGAATGGATATTCATTTGGAGATGGTCTGCTTGGAAATGGGCTTCCCCTCTGCCCCTGGGGCAAAGCTGACACGAAGTTGGTCCATTCTTCTGGAGGGTTTAGTACAGTCCAGGTAGTATCTGAGCTGCCTGTGCATGTCTATAGAGTGCAGAATTCTTTCCCCCTTGTTTAGAGGGTTAGGGAAGAAGGTAGGCAGATGAATGGCCTGGTTGAGAGTCACATTAGATACCACCTTGGACATAAAGGAGGGGTTAGTCCTAAGAGAAATCCTGTCAGCATGGAAAATGATGAAGGGCTCAATGGCCATCAGTGCCTGAAGTTCAGAAACCCTTCTGGCTGAGGTGATAGCTAACAAAAAGGCAGTCTTCCAGGAGAGGAATTTCAGTTCTGCTGAAGCAGCAGGTTCGAAGGGAGGTAAGGTTAGTTTTTCCAAAACATAATTCAGGTCCCAGGCTGGCGTGGGTGGCCTTCTGGGAGGTCTGATATTAGAAGCCCTTCTGAGGAATTGTTTAATCAAAGGGTGAAAAGAACAGGGGCTGGTCTGTATTAAACTGAGCTGAAATGGCTGAGGCTTGGATTTTAACAGAAGAAAAGGAGAGGCTACTACTGAGTAATTCCGCTAGATAGTCCAGGATAAGAGGGACAGAAGGTTGTGAGGAAAGTACAGTTGTGTACACTTACCATAAATGTAGATGTTCGAGTGTATTCACTGTTGCAGTCATCACATTTGGGTTATCTGCTTGCAGTAGCCCTCAGTCGGCCTGATTATCAAAGTCTTAGGTCCTGCGTCGGTTGCTGTCTCATCTTCCGTGATGCCAGGTAGTCAGGGGTATAAAGCATGCAGGTGACGCCATTACATCAGTTTTTGTTGCCACAGATGTCAGTGCCTCCCTTAATGGGAAGCAATTTTATATATATATATATATATATATATATATATATATATATATATATATATATATATATATATATATATATATATATATACACATACATACATACAAGGTTGTACCTCCAACAAAAAAGCAAAAACACCGAAAAGCTTTTAAGTATAGTAAAGGAGAACAGAGGTATAGCCAAAGGAAGTCGGGGGCTGGAGGGAGGGTAACCAGGACTGCAACAGTGAATTCACTCGAACATCTAGATTTATGTTAAGTGCACATAACTGTACAATGTTCTTCGTGTTTCACTGTTGCAGTCATCACATTTGGGCAGATTCCCAAGGCTAAGGATGGGAGGAGGAATTTAGATAGCATTAGGACCAGCTAGAAGGCCCTGCAAGACTGCTGTGGCAAAGCCAGCTCTGGCTTTAGGGAAAATTGGCAAATGGTAATGCTTGGTGAAAGTATGTACAGAACTCCAGGTAGCAGCTTCTAGGATGTCTCTGGTAGGGACACCTCCGATAAAGGCTGTAGAGGTATATGCAGCCCTGGTTGAATGGGGTCTAATCCCCCGTGGGATAGGTTTTCCATGGTGCTTATAGCAGAAATGAATGCAATGGCCTATCCATTTAGAAATGGTTTGCTTTGAAATAGCCTTCCCCTCTGCCCGGCAGCAAATGCCACCAGCAGATGTTCAGATTTCCTTTGAGGTTTAGTCCGGTCCAAGTAATATCTAAGTTGTCTGTGCACATCTAAGGAATGCAGTATCCGTTCCCCTTTGTTCTGTGGATTAGAAAAGAAGGTTGGCAAATGAATGGACTGATTAAGAGCCACACTGGATACCACCTTGGGCATGAAAGAGGGATTGGTCCTGAGGGACACCCTGTCCGCATGAAAGATGATGAAAGGCTCCACTGCCATAAGGGCCTGTAATTCAGATACCCTTCTTGCTGAAGTGATTGCTAAAAGGAAAGCTGTTTTCCAAGAAAGGAATTTTTTACTCTGCAGTTGCAGCTGGGTCTAAAGGGGGAAGAGTGAGTTTTTCCAATACAAAATTAAGGTCCCAGGCTGTAGTTGGGGCTCTCCAGGGTGGTCTTAAGTTTTTGGCCCCTCTGAGGAACTGCTTGAGCATTGGGTGAGAAAAGAGGGGTGGTTCTGTATTGTAATGAGCTGAAATGGCTAAGGTGTGAATTTTGATGGACGAAAAGGAAAAGCCCTTGTGAAGCATCTCAGTTAAGTATTGAATAATTTGAGGTAAACTGGGCACTGTTGTGGCTATCCCTTGAGTTTAGTTCCAGGCACAGAATCTTTTCCATTTTTGAGCATACAATTTTCTAGTACTAGGCCTCCTTGCCTCCAAAATGACATCCAACACTTGTTTACTGAGGGATGGTAACTGAGAGATTAGGTAATTAGCCAGGCTGCCAGGTTCAAGGTTTGAAGCTGGGGGTGCAGAATCTGGCTCTCCTGCTGAGGTAGGTGCCATGGGGCCAGCTGTGACACACCGTGCAAGAGGGGGTACCAGTGTTGGCATAGCCAGTCTGGTGCAATCAGTATCATCCTTGGTTTGTCCTGTTTGATCTTTAGTAGCACTTTGGAGAGGAGAGGCAGAGGAGGAAAGGCATAAACTGATAGATTTTTCTAGCTGAAGAACAGAGCATCCACTTTCCAAGCTTGTTTGTGGGGAGTCCTTGTGCAGAATTTGTCCAACTGGTAGTTCTAGGGGGAGGCAAACAGGTCTATATCCTGGATCCCCCATTTGTTGATCAACATGTTGAAAATCTTTGGTTCCAGTTTCCACTCGTGTGGGTCCATGAGATTTCTGCTTAGTTCGTCTGATAGTGTATTTAGTTTTCCTGGCAGGAATTGAGCCTGTAGATGCACTTGGTAGCTCAAGGCTGTGTTCCACAGAGCCATGGCTAGTCTGCAGATGGGGTATTAATGAGAACTCCCCTGCTTCTTTATATATCACATAACGGTGTTGTCTGTCTTTACCATTAATTGTCCTGGAAGAATGTGGTCCTTGAAGGCTGTCAGAGCATTCTGTACAGCTAACATTTCTTTTTGATTGATATGCAGGTGCATTTGACTTGGGTTCCATTTGCCCTGAATGCACTTCCCTGCCAGGTGAGCCCCCCATGCACAGTGTGATGCATCTGTTGTTAGGGTTTGGGCGGCAGGAGGTAGAGTGAATGGTAGTCCCTTGTTTTGGTGGCAGGCCTCTGCCCACCAAAGGAATTCTAACCGTAGGCAAGGTATGATAGGAATCATTGCTTCTAGATCCTGAGAATGTTGACACCGTTAGCTTTTTAGATACCATTGTAGTTTCCGCATATGCAGTCTTGCATATGGAATTAGTAGAATGCACGAGGCCATGAACCCCATAGCTTGCAGTATTTGCCTTGCAGATAGCAGGGTTTTTGTGGCCACTAGTTTGAAGTAAGTTGTCAAATAAATCTATTTATCTGGCGTGAGGAAAGCCATCTAGGAAGTTGTGTTCAAGCTTGCTCCCAGGAATATAATTTGTTGACAGGGTACCAGATGTGATTTCATTTTGTTTATGGTGTACCCCAGACAAGTTAACACCTTTTGTACAAATGCCAGATGATTCAGAAGTATGTCCTGTTTCTGCCTGAATTAGACAATCGTCCAGGTATGGGTATATTTGAATATTTCTTTGCCTGCAAAATGCAATGACTGGAGCCAGGCACTTTGTGAATACCCTGGGCGCAGTAGATAAGCCAAAGGGCAGTGCAGAGAACTGATAGTGCATGGAGCCTGCTCTGAAGCGTAGGTATTTTCTGCAAGACTCCCTGTTTGGGATGTGCAGGTAGGCTTCCTTTAAATCCAGTGTTGCCAACCAGGCATCTTTGCCTATCATGGGAAGCAAAGTACAGTTGTGTACCTACCATAAATGTAGATGTTCGAGTGTATTCACTGTTGCAGTCATTACAATAGGGTTATCCTGCTGGCAGGCTACCTGCAGTTGGCCCGAGTTCCAAAGTCTAGGTCCGGTGTCAGTTGCTGTCGTCTCCTCCCTGACGTCAGTGCGCCAGGGTATAAAAGATGCAGCCAACGCCATTTTCTTCAGTTTTTCTTGCCCCAGATATTAGGTGCCCCTAAAATGGTAGGCTAAATTATGCCAATAAGCATGCATACAGAAAAAAACAACTTTTCCTTCATCTACAAGTAAATACACCACATAGGTTGTCTAGAATAGAGAAGTACATACAAGTCCCAGCAAGGAAAACGGGGGATGGTGGGAGGGTAACCTGGACTGCAACAGTGAATACACTCGAACATCTACATTTATGGTAGGTACACAACTGTACCATGTTCATCGTGTTTCACTGTTGCAGTCATTACAATTGGGTTGAATCCCAAAGCTAAGGTTGGAAGGCTGGTGCTAAATTGGATTAGGAGAGGCTATCAGGCCCTGCAGAACTGCAGTGGCAAAGCCTGCCCTGGATTTAGAGTAGAGAGGTAAGTGATAAAAGTATGCACTGAACTCCAAGTTGCAGCCTCTAAGATGTCTTTGGTTGGTACTCCTCTCAGGAAGGCTGCTGAAGTGGCTGCTACTCTGGTTGAATGCGGCCTAATGCCCTTAGGCACTGATTTGCCATGCTGTGAATAGCAGAAACGAATGCAGTGGCCTATCCACTTTGAAATAGTCTGTTTTGAGATAGGCTTTCCTTGTGATCCTGCAGCATATGCCACTAGAAGGTGTTCAGTCTTTCTGAAAGCTTTGGTTCTGTCCAAGTAGAAGTGTAGCTGCCTGTGAATGTCCAAAGAATGCAGAAGTATCTCACTGTTATTCTGTGGGTTTGGGTAAAAGGTAGGCAAATGAATTGTTTGGTTAAGGGCCACACTGGACACTACCTTAGGCATAAATGTAGGGTTTGTCCTCAGAGAAACCCTGTCAGGATGGAAAATGATAAAAGGTTCCACAGCCATGAGTGCCTGTAACTCTGAGACTCGTCTAACGGAGGTAATTGCTAGGAGCAGAGCTGTTTTCTAGGATAAGAATTTTATATCAGCTGCAGAGGCTGGCTCAAACGGAGACAGTGTGAGTTTTTCCAAGACATAGTTGAGGTCCCATGCAGGTATTGGTGCTCTCCTTGGAGGTCTTATGTTTTTGGCCCCTCTGAGGTACTGCCTTAGTAATGGATGAGAAAAAATAGGTGGTTCTGTATTGCAATGAGCTGAAATGGCAGAGGCATGAATTTTAATTGATGAAAAGGAAAGGCCTTTATCCAGCATCTCAGTTAAGTATTGCAAAATCTGAGGAATATTTGGAACAATCGTGTCAATACCTTGTGCCTGGTTCCAAGCACAGAATCTCTTCCATTTTTCTGCATAATATTTTCTGGTGCTAGGCCTCCTGGCCTCCAAAATAACATCCATCACTGCTTTAGAGAGAGGTGGGTCTTGAATGGCTACATTTTCCGCCATGCTTCCAGGTTTAAGGTCGTGAGTTGGCTGTGCAGTATCTGATTGTCTTGTTGGGTCAGTAAGTGAGGAATTTGCGGTAATGTCCAAGCTGGGCACTGATACAAGCTTTTTTTTGGCTTCTCTTGTCTGACCTTGAGGAGTACCTTGAGGAGGAGAGGCAGAGGAGGAAAGGCATATACTGTTAGGTTTTTCCAGCTGAAAGCTAGAGCATCCACTTTCCATGCTTGCTTGTGATAAGTCCTTGTGCAGAATCTCTGTAGTTGGCAGTTGTGAGGGGGAGGCAAATAGGTATATGTCCGGGCATCCCCAGTTCTTTGTTATTATGCTGAAGACTTGTGGATCCAATTTCCACTCGTGGGGATCCATTAGGTTTCTGCTTAGTTCGTCCGCCAGAGTATTTATACTTCCTGGCAGGAATTGTGCTTGCAGATGTACTTGGTAAGTCAATGCTGTGTGCCACAAGTTCATGGCTAGTCTGCAGAGGGGGTAGGAATGTGTGCCCCCCTGCTTGTTTATGTACCACATGACTGTAGTATTGTCCGTCTTTATCAGTAGTTGTCCTGGATGAAGTAGATCTTTGAAGGCTGTCAGGGCATTCTGAACAGCTTGCATCTCTTTTTGATTGATATGTAGATACATTTGACTTGCGGACCATGTGCCCTGAATACATCTTCCTGCCATATGGGTCCCCCAGGCATAATCTGATGCATCTGTTGTCAATGTCTGCCTAGCTGTGGGTAAGGTGAATGGCTGTCCCATGTTGAGGTGACAGGCTTTTGCCCACCATAGAAATTCCTGTTGTAGGCAGGGAATGAGGGTAGTTATTGTTTCCAGGCTGTGGCAATGTTGAGTCCAAACACTTTTTAGATACAATTGAAGTTTCCTCATATGCAGTCTTGCATATGGAATTAGCAGAATGCAGGATGCCATGAAGCCCAAAGCCTGCAGATTTTTTCTTGCAGATAACTGGGTCTTTGTTGCCATCATTTTGAAATAAGTAGTCAGTTGTCTGTGTTTGTCTGGTGTGAGATAAGCCATCTGGGCAGTTGTATTTAAGCTTGCACCCAGGAAAATTATCTCTTGAGAGGGTACGAGGTTTGATTTCTTTTCGTTTACTGTGTACCCTAGACCAGTTAGTAACCTTTTTACAAATGCCAGATGCTGCTGTAGTAGAGTGTCCTTGTTCTCTGCTTGAATAAGGCAGTCGTCCAAGTAAGGATATATTTGTATTCCTCTTTGTCTGCAAAATGCAGTTACTGGTGCCAGGCATTTTGTGAAGACCCTGGGCGCAGTAGATAAGCCAAACGGCAGTGCAGGGAATTGGTAGTGCATTGAGCCAGCTATAAATCTGAGGTATCTTCTGTCTGATTGGGACATGCAGGTATGCCTCTTTTAGGTCTAAAGTCACAAGCCAAGCCTTCTTGCCCAGCATGGGCAGAAGCTGCTGCAGAGTTAACATTTTGAATTTTGGAATATCCAGGAATGTGTTTAGGATAGACAGGTCCAGTATTGGTCTCCAGGCTTTGTCCTTTCTGGGTACCAAGAATAGCCTTGAGTAAAATCCTAGTCCCTGCTCTTGCTGTGGTACTTGCTGAATGGCTCTCATTTCCATGAGGGATGAAACTTGTTTTTGTGCCTCTGCCCATTGATTGCGTGGCAGGTCTGGCATACCGTTTGGCCTTGGCAGGGTGTGAAAGTGGAACCTGTAGCCTTGAGATACGATATTTAAGACCCATTTGTCCTGGGTGATCATGTGCCAATTTTGTAAAAAAGTGCTAGTTTTCCCCCCAAAGGAGCTGCCAGAAGATAAGTGCTTGGTACTGGCAGGGGAAAGTCATTGAGACTGTTTCCTGTATAGCTGTGATTTTTTCCTCTCTGCTTTTGGAGGTAGAAGCACCCCATTGTTTAGGCCTGTATGAGCCTTGGGGCTGTGATCTGCCTCTGGGGTGTCTGTATCTGCCTCTTTGTGGCCTGTTTGACACTGGAAAGGACCAATTCTTTGTAGGCCAGTTCCTGCTAAATCTGGGAGGCTGCACCTGTAAGAAATCCTTCACGGCTTACATAGATTTAGCTTTGTCCTCCATTTTCTTCAACACCTCTTCTGCTTTAACACCAAACAAGGTATCATGCTGTAATGGAGCATCTAATAGTTTTGCTTTAACATGATCGGGCAGATTCTGTTCTTTTAACCAAGCATGCCTCCTAATGACAGAACCTTAACTGCAGCCCTGCAAGAGGCCTCTAGAGAATCAAAACCACATTGCAAAGTATGCTTTCCCACTTGTTCAGCTGCATGCAATAAATCCTGCATTTCTTTGTTTTTTGCAGATTCTGAATTTGTCAACATTTTCTGTTTAAGCAGTGACATAAGATATCGCTGATATTTAAGCATATGAAACTGACAATTTAAAGCTCTTACAGCCAAGGTAGCAGAAGTATAAATATTTTTCCCCCATCTGTCCACGGCCCTTGAATCCCTATCAGAGGGGATAGGGTTTTTTGCAGTGGAAACCTTGACCCCCTTGGGACCCTGAGAGATAGTTTCTAGGTCAGCAGCAGGGTTTTTGTAAAGAAATTTATGTGAATCGGGAACCCTGTAGTATCTGTCTGGCTTAACGGGAGCTGGTGGTAAAGAGTCAGGAGACGGACCGGACTCTGAAAATACATCATCTATAATGTCTAAAACAGGAGGAATAGCAAGGGGCCTGTGCTGAGGTAATAACAGGAAGTCTCTGAGCCTTTTTTTTGGATTCTGAGTAATCTTGGCTCTCCCAGTGGAAATGCTCCCTCATAGTATGCAGGGTCTCCCCAAAAGAATAATCCTCAGGAGGAGAGGCTGAAGGGGTAGATTCTTCAGCATCAGAATCCTCATAGGGAGGAAGAGAATATTCCTGTTCAGAAGAGGAATCAGAGGAAATGGAAACCTGATCTGAAAATTCATATTCTATCTCTTGCCTAGGTCTCTTATCAGGAGAGGGATGGGAACCCCTGATCAAAGTAATTAGGCCTTCGGCCATTTTAAGCATCTGTTTTTTAGGCATGGAGGCCTGTCCAGGAGAATGCTGTACTTGTTTCTTTGTCTTTAAAGCTGAAGTTGGTTTTACATACAACTGTGTAGGCCTGAAAACACCCTCAGAAGCCGATGCCTGCTCAGCGGCTCCGGACCCATCTGAGGGAATAGTTTCCGAGAGTCAAATACCTTGAGTTTCCAGCGGCCTAGCCGGCTCCACGTGGGAGTCAGAAGCGGCCTGTGGCTCTGAGGTAGCGGGTGTCAGGGGCTGAGAAAGCGCCTCACGGAGAAGCGGCGACAGGCCTAGCGGAAGCCTCATCGTTGGTTTTGGACCTCGGATGCCTGTCCTTTTCTTTTTCTTTGCGCTTTTTATAAACTCCGGTAGTCAGCTGTTCCGACGGCATTATATAATTGAATATTCTGCCAAAGTAATGAAATGCAAAATCGTACCGACGCTTAATAGTGCGTTGGTTGAATCTAGCGCAAAACCGACAACTAGCAATGTCGTGGTCAGGGCCTAGGCAAGGAATACAGTAAGAATGAAAATCCTTATGAGGTATTTGCTTCCCACAAGAAATACAGTTATTAACTTTATCTGACATTGGTCTTGAGCAAGAAAAAAGTTTCCCCAATGGGGTACTTTTCTTTAATGAAGACTTCGGATCTGAAATTCCAATTTGAAAATCTCAGGAGTCGGCCAAGGGGCACTTGCGAACTGCTTTTGCTTCGGGCACCGCACGGCAAGAAAGACTTAAGAAAATGGCGTCGGCTGCATCTTTTATACCCCTGGCGCACTGACGTCAGGGAGGAGGTGATAGCAACCGACGCCGGACCTAGACATTGGAACTCGGGCCGACTGTGGGTAGCCTGCCAGCAGGATAACCCTTATTGTAATGACTGCAACAGTGAAACCCGAACATCTGGCAAAGAGTTAGCATCTTGAATTTTGGAATCACCAAAAAGGTGTTTAGGATAGGCAGGTCCAGGATAGGATGCCATGAGTTGTCTTTTCTGGGTACCAGGAAAAGTCTTGAGTAGAAACCTTGTCCCTTTTCCTCTTCTGGTACAGTCTGAATAGCCTTTAATCTTAAGAGAGAGTACTTGCTTTTGAGCCTCTGCCCACTGATTTGGGGGTAGATCTGGCTAACCGTTTGGGGTTGGAAGTGTGTGGAAGTGAAATCTGTATCCTTGAGAAAGTATGTTTAAAACCCATTTGTCCTTGGTAATGAGTTCCCAGTTTTTTGCTTGCAGAGCAATCTTTCCCCCTAAAGGAGCAGTCAGTTGAGAATTGCTTGGAAGTTTTAAAGTCAAGTCACTGAGACAGCTTACCATAGGGGGGAGTCTTACTACTCCCTGATTTGGAAGTGGTAGCCCCTCACTGCTTAGTTCTGTGCATACCCTGGTCTGAAGCCTGGGTGCTCTGCTGGTTCTGGGTTTGAACTGAGAAGGCCTGGAAGAAGCAGGAAAGGACAAATTTTTTGAGAGCCAATACCTACTAAATCTAGGAGGCTGCACTTGTAAGAAATATTTAACAGTTTGCATAGATTTAGCTTTTTCCTCCATCTTTTTAAGAACAACTTCTGCTTTATCACCAAACAGGCAGTCCTGATTTAAGGGAGCATCCAGCAATTTAGTTTTAACATGATCTGGCAAAGATTGCTCCTTAAGCCAAGCATGCCTTCTAAGTATAGACCCGGTGACAGCAGCCCTGCAAGGTGCCTCTAGTGAATCAAAACCACATTGCAAAGTATGTTTTCCAACCTGTTCAGCAGAATGCATTAAATTCTGTAAATCCTTATTTTCAGCACAATCAGGAATCAACATCATTTTCTGTTTAAGCAATCCCATAATATGCTGCTGATACTTTAACATATGAAACTGCAATTTAAGGCCCTGATGGCCAAGGTTGCAGACGTGTATACCTTCTTACCCCATCTATCCAGGGCCCTGGAATCTCTATCAGAGGGGGTAGGATTTTTGGCAGTAGTAGCCCTAATGCCCTTGGGTCCCTGTGAAATGGTCTCAGGGTCCGCAGTAGGATTTTTAAAAAGGAACTTATGAGAATCAGGAACCCTGCAATATCTATCAGGTTGTCTGGGAGCAGGAGGTAAAGCGTCAGGGGCCAAACTAGATTCCGAAAAAGGATCATCGACTATGTCCAGCACAGGAGGGATAGCTAAAGGCCTGTGTTGGGGCAGGAGTAATAAATCTCTAAGCCTCTTTTTAGAACCAGAGTAATTCTGGCTTTCCCAGTGAAAATGTTCCCTAAGAGTATGCAAGGTTTCACCAAAAGAAAAATCCTCTGGGGGTGAAGCAGATGGAATAGAGTCCTCTGCATCAGAATCCTCATAAGTAGATAAGTGTAAACCTTGGTCTCAGAGGAGACAGAAATTTCAGAATCCTGATCAGAAGTATCATAAGCAAATTCAGTCCTAGGTCTCTTAGAGGGGGAAGGTTAGCTCCCCCTGATTAAAGTAATAAGGTCTTCAGCCATTCTGATCATTTGTTTTTTAGGCGTAGAGGCCTGACCATGCGGTCTGGGCATCGGTTTCCTAGGCATGGTTCGAGTTTTAGGCCTAGAAGAAGATGGCGTCAGTCTAATATGCAAGTCAATAGGCCTGAATACACCCTCAGAAGCCAGTGCCTGCACAGCGGCTCTGGACCCATCCAAGGTAGAGACATCCGCAGGTTCCACAGTTGAAGCATCTCGCGGCATACCGGACTCCGAATGGGTCTCAGTAGAGGCCTGCGAATCTGAAGTAGCGGGTATCAGGGGCTACAAAAGCGCCTCACTGAGTACCGGCGAACTGGCGACTAGCTTAGGAGAAGTGTCGTTGACAGCTTTGGACCTAGGTGGCCTGTCTGTCTTTATCTTTGCGTTTTTTCAGAATGTCGATAGTCGGGTGGCTTACCGAAGACATATCTGTATAATTGAACAGAGTACCAAAATATTTAGCAGGGAAAACGTACAGATGATGAATAGTTTGTGGTTTAAATAAGGCACAGAACCGACAGCGAGGTACGTCGTGGTCAGGGCCTAGGCAAGGAATACAGTACGAATTAAAATCTTTATGAGGTATTACAATTATTGACTTTTACTGACATTGGTTTAGAGCAAGAAAAAGTTTCCCCAACGGGGTACTTAGCTTTAGTTGAAGACTTTGGTTCTGAAACTCGAAAACGAAAATTTCAGGAGTCGGCCGATCAGCATTTGTGAACTGCTTCTGCTTCGGGCACCGCACGGTAAGAAAGAATGATGTAATGGCATCGGCTGCATGCTTTATACTCATGACTACCTGACGTCACAAAAGATGAGACAGTAACCGACGCAGGACCCAAGGCTTTGATAATCAGGCTGACTGAGGGCTACTGCAAGCTGATAACCCAAATGTGATGACTGCAACAGTGAAACACGAAGAACATCTGGCCCTTCTGGACTGGCACCAGGAGCAGAATCTTTTCCATCTCCCTGAATAAGATTTTCTGGTGCTGGGCATTCCTGCCTCTGTGACAATGTATAGGACCTGCTAGCTTAGCAGGAGCCCTTTCCTTACCTTGGGAGTAATTCGCTATGCTGATGAGAGTCTGCAAATGTGGTTGCAGCATTTCCCCCCTGTTTCAGTCAAAAGGTTTGGGATCTGGGGAAGCTGCCTGGGAGGATGTGATGTCAGGCTACGCAGCAAGGGGTACCAATATTGTCCGGGCCAATCTGAGGATGGCCTTGGGTCCCTCCTCCCCTATCTTGATGAGTACCTTGGGAATAAGAGGCAGAGGGGGGAACATGTACACAAAGAGGGAGTTCCATGGGAAGGTCAAGGCATCCACCTTCCATACCAGGTGGTGATGCTCCTTGGTGCAAAATTTCTTTAGCTGACGGTTGAGGTGCGAAGCAAAGAGATCCACCTCCGGATATCCACACACTTGAGTGACCTGCACAAAGATCTTTTTGTGGAGCTGCCATTCATGGGGGTCCATTAGGTGCCTGCTCATGTGATTTGCCAGGATGTTGTTGATCCCTGGCAGGTACTGGGCTATTAGGTGTTATCCCATGGAGGAGGTAGTCAGCCAGAGGTTCATGGCTAGCCTGCACACTGGGAAAGATTGTGCTCCTCCCTGTTTGTTGGTGTATCACATTACTGTGGTGTTGTCTGTTTTGATAAGGAGAACTCCTGGCTTAAGATGGGGTTGGAAGGATGCCAGAACCTTCTGCACTGCAATCATTTCCTTCTGGTTGATATGGAAGAGAAGATGTTGGGCATCCCAAAGACCTTGGGTGCACCTGCCTGCTAGGTGGGTGCCCCAAGCGATGTCCGAGTCATCGGTGGTGATGGTCTGCCCAGTGGGGCAGTGGATGAAGGGGAGACCCTGGTTCCTGGCATAGGCTCCTGCCCACTAGAGAAACTTGGCCCTTATACAAGGGATCAGAGGGGGAGAGATCTCTAGAGGCAATGAGTGTAGACACCAAAAGTTCCTTAGATACCACTGAAGTTTCCTTATATGTAGCCTGGCCAGTGGAATTAGAAGGATGCAAGAAGCCATGTACCCCAAGGCATGCAGGAACTTCAGGAACTTCCTCGCTGTGAGGTGACTTTTGGACACCAGCTGGGTAAAGTAGAGAGGCAGGAAGCTCTGCTTTTCTGGGGATAGGAAGGCCATTTGGGATGCTGTGTTCAGCACTGCTCCCAGGAAAATGATCCTCCTGGAGGGAGTCTGCTTTGATTTCTTCTCGTTGATAGTGAATCCCAAGGAAGTTAGGAGGGTTTTAACAATTTGTTGGTCCTGGAGCAGCTTTTCCTTGCTCTCTGCCTTAATGAGGCAGTCGTCCAGATAAGGGTAAATATGTATATTTTGCTGTCTGGAAAATGCTATGGCCAGGGCCAAACATTTGGTGAAAATCCCGGAAGCAGTAGATAAGCCAAAGGGAAGAGCAGAGAACTGAAAGTGCTGTAAGCCTGCTCTGAAACGCAGAAATTTCCTGCAGGACTCCCTTATGGAGATATGGAGGTATGCATCCTTTAGGTCCACGGTCACTAACCAGGGATTTTTTGTCAGCATAGGCAGCAGCTGCTACAGGGTTAGCATTTTTAATTTGAGGACCACCAGGTATGTGTTCAGAGTGGACAGATCCAGGATGGGGCACCAATTGCCCTCCTTTCTGGGAACAAGGAAAAGATAGGAATAAAAGCCTTTGCCTGCTTGATCTGTGGGGACAGGTTCTACTGCCCCCAGGCTATGAGAATTTGGACTTGCTTTAATGCCTCTGCCCACTGATTGGGAGGTAAGGTTGGGTACCATCTGGGAATCTGGAGTTCATTGAAAGTGAATTTGTATCCCTGGAAAATTATCTTTAAGACCCATTGGTCCTTGGTTACAGACAGTCAATTTTCTTTGCAGAGGGACAACCTTCCTCCGAGCTTTTGGGTGAAAGGAGAGCGGGGGGGGGGGGTAGTCATTGAGAGTTTTTGCCATAGAGGGATGGCTTAGAACTCCCTGCCTTAGAATAGGATGTGGTCCACTGTTTGGTTCTCTGTTGTCCCTGCTGTAGGGACCTGGGTGCCCTGTCCCTCCGGGGCTTAGCTTGTCCCCGTCTGCTAGGAACAGGAAAGGACCAGTGCTTAGATGGAAAGTTCCTGCTGAATCTAGGAGGCTGAACCTGAAAGAAATCTTTTACTGTTTGCATAGATTTTGCTTTGTCTTCCATTTTTTAAGCCCCTCTTCTGCTTTTTCTCCAAACAAGCGGTCTTTATCCAAAGGTGCATCAATTAATTTATACTTGACATGATCAGGTAGAGGTTGTTCCTTCAGCCATGCATGTCTCTGAATGACAGATCCAGACACTGCTGCCCTGCTAGAGGCTTCTAGTGCATCATATCCACAATGTAAAGAGTGCCTTGCCACTTGACAAGTAGAGTGCAGTAAGTCTGCTAACTCCTTAGAATTGGTGCAGTCAGGAAAAGTAGAAATCTTTTGCTTTAATAGTTCCAAAGTGTGCTGTTGATATTTTAACATATGGAATTGACAGTTGAGAGCTCTGTTGGCTAAGGTTGCAGACGTGTAAAACTTTTTTACCCCATCTGTCCAGAGCTCTGGCACTTTGCAGAACTAGCCCTGGCTCCCTTGGGAACCTGTGTAATGTCCTCCAGGTCTGCAGCAGGATTTCTGTACAAAGTATTTGAGAGTGTCTGGTACTCTGCAATACCTGTCTGGCTTACTGGGAGCAGGAGGAAGGGCATCCAGGGCTAAACTGTATTCATTAAAAACATCATCCACCACTTCTAAAATAGGGGGGATGGCAAGGGGTCTGTGCTGGGGTAGGTCTAGAAATTCTCTTAGCCTTTTCTTAGACTGACGGAAATCATGAGATTCCCACTGGAAATGTTCCCTGAGGGTGTGGAGGGTTTCCCCAAAGGAGAGGTCTTTTGGTGGGGAGGCAGAATGGATGGATTCCTCTGCATCTGAATCCTCATAAGCAGTAAGAGGTTGTTGTTCCTCTTCAAAATCTGAATAATCTGATTCTTCAGAATCTTGCTCTGTCAATAGTTCAGGAGAAGGCTGTCTTTTCCTTTTAGAAGTTGTGGCTTGACTGCCCCTGATAAGGGAAATAAGATCTTCCACCATCTTATGCATCTGGGCCTGGGGTGGAGGGGCCAGAGTAAGATGGTGGCTAGAGGTAGATTTTCTAGAGGTGTCCTAGCTTCTAGGCCTAAGAATAGTCATCGGTCTGAGAGAAACGGTATTCAGGTGTGAAGACATCGGTTTCTGACTGGAATCGTCAGTGCCTGCATCATGGCTCTGGACCCAATGGAGGAAGAGACAGCCAAAGGCTCTGAAGATGAAGACTTCTGTGGCATACCAGACTCTGAAAGGGTCTTGGTAGAGGCCTGCATAGCAATCGCATCAGGTGCTGCGAAAGTGCCTCACTGAATTCCAGAGAACTGACTACCTGCTTAGTGGAAGAGTCGTTGGAAGGCTTAGCCTTGTGAGGTCTCTCTCTATCTTTATCCCTATGCTTTTTAGGAGGCTCTATGGATTGCTGGCTGACCGACGCCATATGTGAAGATGGACGACGAAAATACCTGTCTACAAAAAGAGCTCTACAATGAATGGTTCTCGTGTTAAAGAGGGCACAGAACCGGCAATGGGCGATGTCGTGGTCTGGGCCTAAACAAGTGACGCAGTATGAATGGAAGACTCATTGTGGGATCTGCTTTCCACAGGCGAGACAACTGTTAACTTTTTCAGACATTGGTTAGTGCAAGAAAAAGAGATCCCCAATGGGGTACTTAGGTGTAGACGTTTTCAGCTGTGATCTGAACTCTGGCAGCGGCCAACCAGCACACTTGTGAACTGCTTTTGCTACGGGCTCCATGGCAAGAAAGACTGATGTAATGATGTCAGCTGCCTTGCTTTACAGCACTGATGATCTGACGTCACTCTACAGGCGACAGCAGCTGACGCAGAAAAACATGGACTCTGGTATTCGGGCCGGCCGAGGGCTACCACAGCAGGGATAACCCATAGGTGATAACGGCAACAGTGAAATACGAAGAACATCGGCAAAATGAAGATTTTGGAAAGGGTCTTTGGAGAGGGTGCCTGAATCAACAGGTTGTCTAAGTAAGGAGAAATTTGGATCCCTTGAAGCCTGCAAAAAGCAATCACAGGAGCAAGGCATTTGTTGACCACCTGTGGGGCAGTAAAAAGTTCAAAGGGCAAAGCAGAGAACTGAAAATGCCAGGAAGCAACAGAGAAATGTAAAAACTTCCTGAAAAGAGGCTGGATTGGAATATGGAGATAAGCACTCTCGAGATCCAGATCATAGGCCTGAGGGAGTAAGACAGGAAACAGAACCTGAAGGGACAATAGCTGAAAGGAAGGCACATATAAAAAAGTGTTTAGATGAGACAGGTCTAGAATAGGCCTTCAAGTGCCCTCTTTTCTGGGCACTAGAAATAGTCTGGTGTAGAACCCTTTCCCCCTTTCGGACACAGGCACCTCCCCAAGTAAAGAGATTTTGAAGAACCTCTAGGAAAAAGGGAAGATGTTCCCAAGGAGGCTGAGGAATGTTGATAAAAGGAGGATAGAATTTCCACACCATGAAGTACCCCTAACGAACGATTGACAGAACCCAAGAATCCTGAGTGATCTGAAACCAAGCAGGAAGAGAAAGAGGAATGTGGCTGGGAAGAGACGGATAGTCACACAGCACCCAGTTTGTCTGGAAAGGAAGGCTTCAGAAACCTGAAAACTGAGTAGCCTTAGTAGGAGGAGCCCATTTGCCACTCTTCCTACTTTTGGTAGAAGGACGGGATTGCCTACAAACAAATGCAGGCTTAGTGGGGTAACATCTCTGAACTTTAGGAACAGGAGAAAAACACATGTTTAAGCTCTTGTAACGCCTTATCCTTATCCTGAAGGGACTTAAACCAGCAGCAGCTTCCCCAAACAAAAGTTTAGAATCCAGAGCAGCATCCATAAACTTAGCTTTAATATCATCAAGTACAGGTTGAAGCCTAAGCTAAGAATACTTTCTCATTACTGTACCAAAAACAGCAGCCCTAGATGAGGCATCTGCTACAGCATAACTACATTTAAAAAAATGATTAAGTCTTGAAAGTAAGTCCCTAGCAAGGAAAGAACAGAAATTTTACCCTCAGAGTCTGGAAAATCAGAAATAAATTGACAGGCCTGTAAAAAGTAAAGCCAACACAAACCTAGACATAGGAGTCTGATAATTTAATAGCCCTAAAAGCTATGGTAGCAGAAGTGTAAACCTTCTTACCCGACCTTTGCATAGTTCTGCTGTCCTTGTCAGAAAGCAATAACTTTGGTGAAGGAAGCAAATGACATGGCTTATCAGAGGCCACAGACACTACAGAGGGGTCAGCAGCAGGACACTTACATAGGAAACAATCCTCAGGCATCCTATAAAACCTGTCAGACTTCTTGGGAGCAGGGAACAGAGAATCAGGTACATGAGAAGCATTGGAAAAAGCATCCAGCAAAGCAGCCAAAACAGGAAGAATAACCGCAGGTTTAGGAGATTCCAACTGCAGCAACTCATAGTACCTCTTATGGGTATCAGGGACCCGAGCACAATCCCACTTAAAAAAATCCATCATCCTAGACAGTGTGTCCCCAAAGGAAATTTCCTCAAAAGGAACATCTGGGCTAATAGATTCCTCCTCCTCTGACTCAAAGTCCAAAGTAGAAAGAATTTGAGTAGAATAAGTCAGTGATTCATTATCAGAATCTGATTCATCCTCAGAAGAATCCTGTTCTCTAGGCCTTTAAGAGGAGTAGAGGACCAAGGAGGAGCAGGAACCAAAACCCATGACTAGGTTTTAAGGATATTAAAGCAGTACATAGCCCCTGAGTGAAGGTCTGCCACTCACTTTGTGGATCCCTAGGAGCAGAAGAAATGGGTTTAATTTCTTGTTTCTTTTTTAAAGGAACTTCCCCTGCAAAAAACTGAGAAGGCTCAGACTCAGGACAGCAGTCAAGAACTGTAGTAGGAACTCTTTCCCCAAACTAAAGACTAAGGAACTCCCCTAGCCCCCTCAGAAAAAAAAAAATCAACAGTGGTTCCCCCTGAACATCAGAGATGGGCACCTGCAAAGCCTCTCCAGATGTGCTGCCAGCCAGACCCTCACTGGCCTCTGACATGGTCGCAGTAGAGTAATCTGACAACACAGCCAGGCAAGCCTCCAGGTTTGTAATGACCTTGGGAGAAACACCTGGCAGAGGCTGTACAGCGGAGGATACTCGTCGCACCTTTTTCACCTTCTTCTTTCCTAATGTCTGACCCTGGGGGGGTGATTCCTTCCATATCATCTTTAGCAAGAAGCTTAAGATGCCGGTTATGAAGATACAAGGAAAGGGAAGAAAGCCTACTGCAAAGGGTTTTTGGAACAAACATCTGACAAACAGAACAAAATATATAGTCATGAGAGGCTCCTGGCCAAAAAGAAAATCTTATTGCTGCGGTCTTATCTGTCTCCCGCACTGTTATTTACCCTTCCTGGATGCCATTAATCTCTCAAGGAGCACTAAAAAAAAACAAGAGCAAACAAAAACCCAACAGGGCACTTAACTGCAAGTGCAAAGAAGCCAGCAAGCAGGTGTAGGTAGTCCTTGGAGGAAAAAAATGTGTTCAGCTGGCAGAAATGGACACAGAAAACAGACCAATGGTGAAAATATATATTCTGAACTGGCGGCAAAGACGTTCTATTTATGGTAGGCCTGAACATCACCTTTATGTTCTATGCTATATAAGGAGTGTCTGGGTGATGTTTGGCATACCTTTTAAATAGCAACAAGTAGTCTTTGGTAGACTGACCGGACATTTGGGCTTCTGCGTCAGGGAATCCCATATGATTATGGTTACTGCAGCAGTGAATGTAAGGAAATCAAGTGGTTCCAAGCCATTCCTGGAAGAGGAGACACCATACGGTCAAATGACGGGAGTGAATGGCTGTGTAAGGGTGACTAGAGTGGTACAGCAACAGAGAGGGGATGTGCAAAAGAAGAAAGGGTTTCCTCTTGAGGTCAGGCCAAATCAAGGGAAACTATACCCGAGAGGGCCACAGCAGGGCTAGAGGATGGCCTGTGCTCTGTACATCTTGGCTTTCTGAAGGAACTGGAGTATTAGAAGGACTGGGAAAGATATAAAGGAGACCTGGTAGCCAACTGTGGGAGAATGCATCTCTCAGTGGCTGCCCTGGATGAGGTCTGATGCTGAAGAATGGTTAGGCATTGTTGGAAGACTAAGTGAAGAAATCACGACAGTGTCTCCTCATTTCTGAAAAATGAGGACAGCCAGATCCTCATTGACAGACCATTTGTGCAGAAGCAGTACTTGTCTACACAAATGGTCTCTCAATGAGGACAGACCAATTGTGCAGTAGCAATATTTGTCTGCTAAGAACTTGGATAATCATGGTATGTGTATTACTATGAGAAAGCAGTGGAACGACACTGACCATTCTCAAACCCTCATAGTCTCTGTGCACAGGGGATGCGTGTGTGCATTTGGACTTACTTATGTACTGAGGAATACTGCAACAGTGATTAAGGAAGGACATCCACCTGTTCTCCTCTTTAGTGCTAAATCTCTGGTTTTAGATGATTCCTACTGTTTTGGGGGAGGGGATCTCACACAAGCGGTGGTTGATGAAGGTCAAGGTCTGGGAGGAGAGGCAAACCTAGGTACTTTAGGAGGGGGCAGATTTCCCAACTCTGGTAGATCTAAAGCCTCCAATAATCTTCTCTCTTTTTAGACCAAATCTTAGGTGAAGACTTCCCAGCATCTAAAGGCGGAAGAGATCTCTGCCACCACAGCTACAGGACTAAGAAGGCCCTTCAGTAATAATGTACGCCTTCTGTCAGCCACAGTTGAGGTACGGAAGTTTTTTTTTACACAATGGGCAATCACTGCTTCATAGGTTTATAAGTATATACTAAGCTAATAACCACCATGGCCTTTATAAAAGTAGCCCTGCAACCCAATCCAGTTGTGTCCCTTGTAATATGTGTATCTATATTGAAGGTGTATATTAGGGGGCTGCTAAAAAGTGTGTGAAGAGGTTTTATTACTTGGGGAATGTTTACTGTTGGCCTCTGTCTACAGGAGACACAGGGGCCAGCCTGGGGGTGAATTTATGACTTCCCATTCAATGTTAGTTAGGGAAAGTTTAGTGTCGGCCGCTTTCGATAAGACACTTGGGGGTCCAGCCCCAGGATGAATTTACAATTTTCCATCCAACTGTCACAGTTACGTTTGAACAGGGTTAGAGATGGACTCTGCTTCCCATGGATGGACAGCCTATTCCAGAGCATGGAGATCCTTTGAGACACATATCAGTCTCAAAAGCACGTTCTATTTATGTACCTCTGAGAAGCAGATAACAAAGAGGAGTGGGCCCAGCAGAGAGCCCTCTGGTACTCCACAGGTGACCTACCCCTTGGTGGAGGTGACCTGACCAATCCTGAAGTCTTGGGTCCCATCTGTGAGCCAACTGGCAATCTATAAAATTATGTATGGATTTATGCCTAGTTTGGCGAGTTTGTCTACAATATCTTATGAGGAATATTATATCACATGCCTTAGCCAGATCTAGTTAGGAGGTATGCCCCATTTTTCCCTTCATCCCTTGCCTTGGTTACCTGCTCAAAAGTCTACTATGGTGAGAAGGTATGACTTTCTCCTGACAAAACCAAAATGGGATGGGTCGAGTGTCTGTAGGCTGCCAATGTCTTTGTTGATCATTTCCAGGACGATTTGTTCTATGGCTTTGCATAAGACTTGCTAGACATAGGTCTGTAGTTTCCAAAGGTCAGCTTATGATCCATGCTTGTGAAGGGGGATAACTGTTGCTGTCCTCCACTCTCTTGGTACGTAGCCTGTTTTGAGGTTGAAGCTGAAAAGTAGCTCAATTGGCCATGACAGGTCATATTTCAAGCTATTTAGGAGGCATCCAAGGATACTGCTGGGCTTCCATTGAGGGTGTGTTTTTAGCTTAGCAAGCACCATGATAACATGCTTCCTGCTAACAGTTGGGGGTGTATGCTAGTAGGGATTTCTGGGGAGGGGGGATGAAGTTTGAGCTGAATTTGTCAGCCAGCAGGTTTGCTATGTCACTCTGCTCAGTGAATATGTACCACTACACATTCAGCACACTGCTGCATGTTACCTTTGAAGTTTCAGATATAGCTGTAGAAGTCTTTAGCCGGAGAGGCTATCTTGACCTCATAATTGATTTTATTGGATTTAATTAGTCTTCTTAGTTTCCTGTTTAGTTTAATTAGTGAGCTGCTGTCATTATGAGAGTTGTTCTTTCTGATTTTGGCCACATCTTTTTTCCATTTTTTATATTACCTGTTAAGATAAGGAGTCCACCAGTGTGGTTTGCTTCGGACTTACATGTGGTAGGAACACAGCAGTCTCTGTGTGACTATTAACATTTTTGTATAGGAAAGGAGAAACCCTCACTCACTAGATTACAGCACATTAATGTAGAAAAAATAGACACTTGAAATGCTAACAGTTTCGCAAGTGGCCTTATCAAAAGGTTTTAAAAAGCAGCACTCCAAATGCATTAAATACTCACTTTAAATTTACATCACTAGTATTGCAAACTCATGAATGTCTCCTAAAATTTAAACAGCCTTTTTAACTCTTACATCACAGGCTCAATAAAATACTTTTATAAAGAATATCCTTTACATCTTTTATCAACTGTCACTCTTCAAAACAATTTTAAAAACAGTTTAAAAAACTGTTCTGGCTTTCTTTTCCTTACAAAACAATTTTAAAAACAGTTTAAAAAACTGTTCTGGCTTTCTTTTCCTTACAATTGTGCCTGCTTAAAGAATGGAGGCCTATACATCACCACTCTGACTGGCGAACGAACGTTCTCCAGCAGGGTGTTAGTGTACAGGTAATGCCTCTGAAAAACGAGTCCGCCGGTTCACGGCCACATACTAAACCTGCTGTATTGGGCCTCAGAACACCCCTGGGTGGGCATTATTTACACAACACACCCCCTTTCGGGCATGATTGCTTGCAATGGAAAGCTCTACTGGTCTTTGATATGAAGTACTCTAAAATGCTAGATGACATACAGAATACCCACCCAGAATGTCTGTTAATAAATTGTTTAATACTAAAACCTTGTTAACTGTCTGTATCTTTGTTAACTTACTGTACAGTAAAGTGTATTGGTCATGTTCTGAAGCACTTGTTAACAAACATTTGCAGCTGGATATAAATTCTTTACCATACAAGACACATGATTATGCATTTTTTGATGAAAAAAGTGTGTTGTTTTTGCATTTTACTTTGTTGGTAAGGATAGTCCCTTGAATATTTTGCTCACAGCTGAAAATCGCTGCCATGACATCATGAAAGCCTGAATCCGCACTACAAATATGAATGTACAGATTATGGTATTTTTATGCTAAATGCATCAGTCATCTTTTTTTTTTTTTTTTTTTTTTCACATTATAGAAGAACAGGTAGCCAAACTAGTACATGCAGGTAAGAACACTCACACTGGAAACTAATTGTGGCAGAAAGTAGTGAAATCACAATGTATACATGAACCTGCTCTTCTAAAAAGGTAAGTTGTTTTTGTTTACCCATACATAATGCAACATCTACCATGACATCATACTGTAGGTGTGGTTACAGAGGAAAAAATGAGTAAAATGCAAGAAAAGACATTGTACATTATCTTAGTTTTTTTTTTGTTTGTTTGTTTAAATCACTTGCAAATTTGCAATTTGGAGTAAAATGGGAAATGAAATTAATTACAAAACAAAGATGCTTCCAAACATGACCAATACACATTAAGGAGATCTAGTTCCATGACCAAACAAAACACTGAACCATCTAATCTTTATTACTTTTATACACATTTCTGTTTCTTACTACAGTTTGACTCATCTATCTATATGGCGGCCAAAGATGCCTCTTCATATAGAATTCTAACATTCTTATTGCATAGGCTACTTCTACCAAGAAGATGGTATCTCAAGACAAAAAAAATCAGTGGTTCTGTAGCTGCAGGCTCTAAATGTCTATGGTCAGATGTTCAGGAATGAAAATGAAATTAAAATCCTACAGAGAAGACAGCTCTCCTCGGTGACTGAAGCCACATCATCCCCTTCAGGATTTGCTTAACCAGAGTGCCACCCATCTGAGGTGAGGATAAAGGTGTAAAGCAAATATGACAGAGACAGGAACCTTAAATCACAGAATAAAGCAGTCTTGTTCTAGACAGATTTTTAGAGATATAGGAGAGAAAGTACAGTTTTGTACCTACCATAAATGTAGATGTTCGAGTGCTAATACAGCTGCAGTCCTTACATATGGGTTCTCCTGCCGTCAGGCGGGTCCTCGGTCGGCCGAATTCCAAAGTCTAGGTCCGGCGCCGGTTGTCGTCGCTTCTTCCCTGACGTCAGTGCGACAGGGGTATAAAAGAACCAGCCGACGCCATTTTCTTCAGTTTTTCTTGCCCCAGATGTCAGGTGCCCCCAGAAGGAAGGCAATACATAAAATTAGGTAATAATGCAATGCAAAATAATCAAAAAACAGTAGTTGCAAGCAAATACACCATAAAAGAATACCCCTAGAGGGGAAGGAGGGAGGGAAACCTGGACTGCAGCTGTATTAGCACTCGAACATCTACATTTATGGTAGGTACAAAACTGTACTATGTTCATCATGCATACAGCTGCAGTCCTTACATATGGGTAGAATCCCAAAGCTAAGAAAGGGGTGGTAGGCATTAGGTGTAGTTAGGAGGAGCCAAAATGCCCTGCAAGACTGCAGTGGCAAAGCCTGCTCTAGATTTGGAGTATAATGGTAAGTTGTAGTGCATGGAGAAGGTATGCACAGAACTCCAAGTGGCTGCTTCCAAGATATCCTTGGTAGGAACTCCTCTGAGAAAGGCTGTAGAGGTGGCTGTGGCCCTGGTGGAATGAGTTCTAATGCCTGTAGGTACAGTTTTGCCATGAAAAGAATAGCAAAAACGTATGCAGTGGGCTATCCATTTTGAAATTGTCTGTTTGGAAATTGGTTTTCCTTGAGCTCCTACTGCATAGGCCACAAAGAGCTGTTCTGATTTTCTGAAAGGCTTTGTTCTGTCCAAATAATAACGCAGTTGTCTGTGGATGCCCAAGGAATGTAGCCATCTCTCCCCTTTGTTTTGAGGATTAGGATTAAAAGTAGGTAAGTGTATGGCCTGATTTAAAGCTACCCTCGATACCACTTTAGGCATAAAGGACGGGTTGGTTCGTAAGGAAACTCTGTCCTGATGGAAGATGATAAAAGGCTGGACAGCCATGAGAGCCTGTAATTCTGAAACTCTACGAGCTGAGGTGATAGCCAGAAGGAAAGCTGTTTTCCAGGACAAGTATTGCAAATCTGCTGAAGCAGCTGGCTCAAAAGGAGGCAGGGTGAGTTTTTCCAGAATTAAATTAAGATCCCAAGCAGGTATTGGTTGATTCCTTGGAGGTCTCAAATTCTTAACCCCTCTGAGGAACTGTCTTAAGAGAGGGTGAGAGAATAAAGGTGGATCAGTGTTGTACTCTGCAGAAATGGCTGAGGCATGGATTTTGATGGAGGAGAAAGAAAGTCCACTGCTTAGCAGTTCTGTCAAATATTGTAGCATTTGTTGTAAATTCAGTTTTCCAGGGTCCTGGCCCTTTTTCTCATTCCAGACACAAAAACGTTTCCATTTTGCGGAGTAAGCTTTTCTAGTTGATGGCCTTTTGGCCTCCAAAATGACATCCTGCACCTCCTTGGAGAGTAGGGCCTGCTGTGATGCTAAGGAATCTTCCATGCGGCTAGATTGAGTGTTTTTAGTTGACTGAAGAGTTTTGAAGCTGTGTTGAGTCAGAAGAAGAGGCATTAGAGGCAGGGTCCATGGTGGGGTATGCGTCAGGCTCCTCAGGAGTGGGTACCAGTGTTGCCTTGGCCAGTCCGGAGCAATGAGGATCATCTTTGGTCTGTCTGCTTTGGTCTTCAATAGAACTTTGGGCAGCAGTGGGAGAGGTGGAAAGGCATAAACTGTCATTGATGTCCAGCTGAAAGAGAGAGCGTCCACTCTCCAGGCTTTTGGATGGAAGATCCTTGAGCAGAATTTTGTCAACTGATGATTTTTGTGGGAGGCAAATAGATCTATGTCTGGTCTTCCCCATTCTTGGATAATTTCTGTAAAAACTTTTGGATGCAACTTCCATTCGTGTGGATCTGTCATAATCCTGCTTAGGTTGTCTGCCAGCATGTTTTCCTTGCCTGGCAAGTACTGTGCTTGTAGTTCCATTTGTAAGTCCATGGCCGTGTTCCAAAGTGACATGGCCAGTCTGCATAGGGGGTAAGAATGTGTCCCTCCCTGCTTGTTTATGTACCACATAACTGTGGTGTTGTCCGTTCTTATCAATAGATGACCTGGTTTTAGAAAGTTCTTGAAAGCTATAATAGCATTTATTACTGCTAGCATTTCTTTTTGATTGATGTGAAGGTGCTTTTCTTTTTGGGACCATTTGCCCTGAATGCACCGATCTGTCATGCGCCCCAGGCGTAGTCCGAGGCATCTGTTGTGATGACTTGATTTGCTTGAGGCTTGCTGAAAGAGAGACCTGTGTTTGTTTGGCATGCTTGAGCCCACCACAGAAATTCCTTTTGCTGACATGGAATTAGTGGTATTATTGCTTCCAAACTGTGGCTGTGTTGAGACCATATGTTTTTCAGGTACCATTGTAGTTTCCTCATATGCAGCTTTGCACATGGGATTAGTAAGATGCAAGATGCCATGAATCCCAGAGCCTGCAGGATTTTCCTTGCAGTAAGCCTGGTGCAATTTGCTAGTGTTCTGAAGTACTGGATTAGTTGCCCCTGCTTTTCTGGAGTGAGGTAGGCCATCTGGGTGTTTGTGTCCAAGTTGGCACCCAGGAAAATTATCTTCCGAGAGGGTATTAGTCTTGATTTCTTTTTGTTGACTGTGTATCCCAGAGAGTTCAATAACATTATTACATAAGCCAGATGTTTCTGAAGGATGTGTTTGCTGTCCGCTTGGATCAGGCAGTCGTCCAAATAGGGATATATTTGTATCCCTTGAAGTCTGCAGTAGGCAATTACTGATGCCAGGCATTTCGTGAATACTCTGGGCACAGTAGATAAGCCAAAGGGCAATGCAGAGAATTGATAATGAGTTGAACCTGCAAGAAATCTGAGGTATCTTCTGCAATTTTGTCTGAGTGGGACATGCAGGTATGCCTCCTTGAGGTCCAATGTTACCAGCCAAGACTCCTTGCCCAGCATGGGAAGAAGCTGCTGTAGAGTGAGCATCTTGAATTTTGGTACGAGTAGGAATGTGTTTAGGATGGATAGATCCAGAATAGGTCTCCAATCTTTTCCCTTCCTTGGCACCAGAAATAGCCTGGAATAAAACCCTTGACCTTGTTCGTGCATAGGTACCTCTTGAATAGCTTTCATGTTTTTGAGATCTGTAATTAGCCTTTGTGCCTCTGCCCTTTGATTGTGTGTGGCAGGTTTGGCATGCCTCTCATTTTTGGAAGGGTGTGAAAATGGAATTTGTAGCCTCTGTTTATAATGTCCAGGATCCATTTGTCCTTTGACAGTATGCCAATTTTTTGAAAATAATGCCAGCTTTCCTCCCAAGGGGGCTGCCATTTGAGATCTGGTTGGCATGCAAAGTGGAAAGTCATTGGGTTTGCTTTCTGATAGATTGCGAGTTGTCCTCACCACCTCTTTGTGTAGGAGCTTGCCATTGTCTGCCTCTGTACGATCCTTGGGATTGTCCTCTGCCCCTCGGGCGCCTGTATCTGCCTCTTTGGGGTCTGTCAGTGGCAGGAAAGGACCAGTTTTTGGAAGGCCAATTTCTACTAAAACGTGGGGGTTGTACCTGTAGAAATTCTTTCACAGTTTGCATTGATTTAGCCTTTTCCTCCATTTTCCTTAATACCTCCTCAGCATTAGCACCAAATAGTACATCCTTTTGAAGAGGCGTCTAGTAATTTAGCTTTGACATGATCAGGTAAGGCTTGTTCCTTAAGCCAGGCATGCCTACGTATGACTGATCCTGTAACAGCAGCTCTGCATGAGGCCTCTAGAGCATCAAAACCACATTGTAAGGTATGCTTACCCACTTGTTCTGCACTATGTATCAAGTCCTGCAACTCCTTCAAATCTGGTTGTTCAGGTTGTGACATTTTACTTTTCAATTGTGATAACATAAACTGTTGGTATTTTAGCATATGAAACTGACAGTTTAAGGCCCTCATAGATAAGGTAGCCGAGGTATATACCTTTTTCCCCACCTTTCTAAGGATCTGGAATCTCTCTCTCTGAAGGCAAAGGATTTTTAGCAATGGAGGCCTTAACTCCCTTGGGGCCCTGTGAGATGGTTTCTGGGTCAGCAGCATGGCTCTTGTATAGAAATTGGTGTGAGTCAGGGACCCTGTAGTACCTGTCAGGCTTAACTGGAGCTGGAGGTAGAGAATCCGAGTTAAGGCAGGCCTCCGAGTAAACATCATCTAGAATGTCCAAGACAGGAGGTATAGCCAAAGGCCTGTGCTGAGGAAGCAAAAGAAATTCCCTGAGCCTTTTCTTGGAATCAGAATAATCCTGGCCTTCCCAGTGGAAGTGTTCCCTTAAGGTATGCAAAGTTTCCCCAAATGAGTAATCCTCAGGGGATACAGAAGGAATGGACTCCTCCGCATCAGAGTCTTCAAAAGGGGAGTAAGAATGTTCCTGATCATCAGAGTGCTCTGAAATAATGGAGCCCTGATCAGAGGAGGGGGAATCTTCCTCCACTCTAGGCCTTTTGTCTGGAGGGGGCTGAGAACCTCTGATAAGAGTAATTAAATCCTCAGCCATTTTAAGCATCTGTTTCTTAGGCATGGGGCCTGGAGATGGGCCCTGTGCAGCTGGTCTCTTAGAGTGCATGTTTGCTTTAGACTTAGTGAAAGCCTTGATAGAAAAAGAAGAGGAAGGTCTGAAGACACCTTGAGTGGAGGTGGACCTGTCCACATTCTGAGTTTCAACTCCAACAGTGGCTTCGGTATCTGTAGTCGGGGTGTGGGCAGAGGAGCCTGCGACCTCGGGTACAGGAGACACCGTCAAAGGCAGGTCGTCGGTAGGCAGGGGCTGCGTAGGCGCCTCACTGAGAACCGGACCACGTGTAGCCGGCTTTGGCGTGGTGTCGGTAGAGGCCGCGGACCTCGAGTGTCGGTCCTTGTCTTTTCGTTTTTTAGACTAAACCGGAGTCGGAGTATTCGACGACATAGTATAGTTAAATGCTTTTCCAAAATAATGCTGGGCGTACTCCACCCGACGCTTAATAGTGCGTTTGTTGAATGTAGCACAAAAGCGGCAGGCCGAGACCTCGTGGTCAGGGCCTAAACAAGGTATACAGAGGGAATGGAAATCCTTATGCGGTATTTGCTTCCCACAAGAAATACAATTATTAACTTTGTCTGACATCGGTCTGAGGCAAGAAAAGTTCCCAACGGGTACTTAGCTTTTAAGAAGACTTCGGTTTCCAAATTTTCGTAATCTCAGGAGCTGGCCAACCGGCACTTGCGAACTGCTTCTGCTTCGGGCACCACGCGGCAAGAAAGACTGAAGAAAATGGCGTCGGCTGGTTCTTTTATACCCCTGTCGCACTGACGTCAGGGAAGAAGCGACGACAACTGACGCCGGACCTAGACTTTGGAATTCGGCCGACCGAGGACCCGCCTGACAGCAGGAGAACCCATATGTAAGGACTGCAGCTGTATGCACTCGAACATCAAGGGGCACACTGACCTGAGTGAGTGCTTGTTTCCGTTTTTGCACAAAAGGAAAATTTCTTCCATTCTGCCAGGTATGACTTATTTGAATTAGGCTTCTTGGCTTTTTTTTCTCCAAAATCGTTAGCACATCCTGAGGAAAAAAATATCAAAAAGAAATAATATTTAGATCCTCCTAGATGTCATACTGAGTCTGTTTAGGTTTGCATGAACCAGGGTGCCGATTCTCTACATTAGCAGATCTCGCCTTTGTGGCAGAAAATAATGTAGTTGCTTAGCTATTCACATCAGTGCTGCCTCCTAAAGAAAGGAATTATGACAATCATGCTGGGTTGTGCCTTGCCTACCTTTTGCACCATGTGTAGGACTAAAGGTGTTAAGCAAAGTCATTCAGGGTCTATGCTACCACCAAAAGCAGATGGCATCCATTTTCCATAATTCTCTGCAAGGCATCTTTGTGCAGTAAACTGGGAGTTGATGGCTCATGCGGGAAGCAAATAAGCCTGCCTCTGTGCCCCTTCTGCTCATCAGCTGCTGGAATATTTGTCTGTTTTTTCTTTCATTGCTCCCTGCAAGCAACTTACTCAGGTTCCCTGCAGTACTACTGCAACAAGATGGTATGTATACAGCCTCAGATTTCTAGGCTGCATTGGGCTGCTGGCTCTCACATGGCACAGCCAGCCTTCAAAACAAGCAGGATCTTGTTGCGCCCTGCACCACTTATAGATACCACATAACTATGGTGTTTTCCATGCTAAGCTAGAGAGCACTTGGCCTCCACTACTACTTAAAGTGTTATGGGCTATATTTCTCAGAGTAACGCCCTTCAGATGAGGACAATGAACTGAGGTTCCATCTGCCTGTGTTTGAGACTTGGTGGCATCTCAAATGAATATAAAATATCCAACGGCACTTACTGAAAAGAATAGGATATTTCCTTGGCTTTCTGGCTAAACTTCCACTAGTCAGTATAAATACCACCTTGCGTCTCCCCTATCAAGATGCTACAGGCCATAGGGTTACAAATCTGTATGCACAAATAAATCAATGAATGTTTAGAAACTCTACATTTCCTCCAAGAAGAACATTTTAACTAGTCTAAAAGTTGTTTGTATATTAACTCCACCCAGGTTTACCATTATATTTGTCACCAGTATTAATTATGCTTAACTGGAGTGTTGTTATCACGTGTCACATCTCAGCTGCAAATAACTCTCCTACCAGATGCACAGTGGAGATTATAACAAAACCATCCATAAACCTAGTTAACAAGATCAATCTAGCTGGCTTAATGTGAGAAACAAAAAAAGAATTCAAAATAGACCTCCATGGAACTCCATTTATAACAAAAAAGTCATCCTATAGGACACCCCACACTGTCATCTTGTGTCTCGTACTTTTCAACTAATCTTTTACCCTATACAGTCTATATCTACTGATTCCATAGCTATATCTACAGTGGATATAAAAAGTGTACACACCCCTGTTGAAATGCCAGGTTTTTGTGATATAAAAAATGAGACCACAATAAATCATTTCAAAACTTTTCCCACCTTTAATGTGACCTATGACCTGTACAATTCAATTGAAAAACAAACAAGGGGAAAAATATAAAAATAAAACCGTACAATAAGGTGGTTACATAAGTGTGCACACCCTTAAACTATTATTTTGTTGAAGCACCTTCTGATTTAATTAGAGCATTCAATCTTCTTGAGTAGGAGTCTATCAGCATGGCACATCTTGACCTGGCAATATTTGCCCACTCTTCCTTGCAAAAGCGCTGCAAATCTATCAGATTGCGAGGGCATCTCTTGTGCTCAGCCTTCTTCAGATCACCCCACAGATTTTCTATTGGATTTAGGTCTGGGATCTGGCTGGGTCATTCCAAAACTTTAATTTTATTCTGGTGAAGCCATTCTTTTGTTGATTTGGATGTATGCTTAGGGTCATTGTCGTGTTGAAAGGTGAAATTCCTCTTTATCTTCAGCTTTCTAGCAGACACCTGAAGGTATTGGGCCAAAAGTGACTGGCATTTGGAACTGTTCATAATTTCCACAACCTTGACTAAAGCCCCAGTTCCAGCTGAAGTAAAGCAACCCCAAAGCATGATACTGCCACCACCATGGTTCATTGTGGGGATGGTGTTCTTTTGGTGATGCAAAGTGTTGTTTTTGCGCCAAATTTACCTTTTGGAATTGTGGCCAAAAAGTTCAACCTGGTCTCATCAGACCATAACACATTTTCCCACATGCTTTTGGGACACTTGATGTATTGTTTTGCAAATTTTAGCTGGACCTGGATGTTTTTCTGTGTAAGAAAAGGCTTCCGTCTTGCAACCCTACCCCATAGGCCAGACATATGGAGAATACGGGAGACTGTTGTCACATGAAGTGCACAACCAGTACTTGCTAGAAATTCCTGCAGCTCCTTCAGTGTTGCTGTAGGTCTGTTGGCAGCCTCCCTGAGCAGTTTTTGTCTTGTCTTTTCATCAATCTTGGAGGGATGTCCCATATTTTTTCCACATTCTGATGACTATCTTCACTGTGTTCCAGGGTATATCCAATGCTGTGTTAATTTTTTGTGCACTTCTCCTGACTGATACCGTTTAACAACTGAGATCCCTTTGATGCTTTGTAAGCTCTCTGCAAACCATGGCTTTTGCTGTAGCAGGCAAGTGAGTAAATGTCAGGAAAATCCTACTAGGACAGCTGAACTTTATTTGGGGTTAATCACAGTCTCTTTAACTGATGGCAGGTGTGTACCCAAGAAGACTGAATACTGTAATTAAATCAAAAGGTGCTTCATCAAAGTATTAGTTTAAGAGTGTGCACACTTATGCAACCAGCTTATTGTACGTTTTTTATTTTTTTCCCCCAACATATTTGTTTGTTTTTCAATTGAATTGCACAGGTTATAGGTCACATTAAAGGTGGGAAAAGGTTTGAAATGATTTATTGTAGTGTCATTTTTTTATATCACAAAAACCTGGCATTTTAACAGGGGTGTATATCCACTGTATATACACCATCAAATTGTCAGTATAAGGAATAGCATCAAGTAGGGTCTCAATCTAAGTGAAAAGTGACAGCTCAATGAAAGAGACTTAGTCCACCACCCATCTGTATTCTGTTTGTCCCTTTAAGGTCATCACCCAAGGACAACATGAACATACACATGGATATAAAGTACAGCCGAGCTTCTAACATCCTTATCATATTTTTATCATTATTGTTACTACAGACAAGTGAGAGGAGTCCACAGGCCCACCCTAAAATGATACAGGGCTACACCAGTCATCAAAATGATTATCCAATTTATTAAACATTTCAGTACTGTTAATATATTTAAACTCTGCTGCTTGCCCAATGCAGAGAACACCCACTCACTCTATAAACTAATCTGAGTCTTAGTCCTGCATAATCAAATTTTTCACTAGGAATGTGCATACATGAACAATGGATTTTTCTACAGCTGAAATTTTTTTAGTATATTTATAATGAATTAATGACATTCCAATTTCTTGAACAATGTTAACAAAAATATATAAATCGGATCTAGATCATTTGTCCAGTGTTGAAAGAATTCAAAAACTGACAACGGGCTGGTAAAGAGTCCTTCAAATATTCAGTTAATTATTTGGGATTTTGATACCAGTTTGAAATTTGCTAGCCTAAGGCAATTCAGAAAAATACTGCTTAGAATTTGCAAGTCTGTTGAATAGACACAGTATGGTTGAGAAAGGTGATCAGCCTGTAGACCAGAGACCACCTAAATCACTGAAACAAATCCTAAAACAATAGCTTTTGAAGACAAAGAAAGGCTTATAGTACATATGGCAGAATGTCTATCTTCCCTGCAGGCAAATGAAAGATTTATAGTACAACAGATGAAAATGAAATATAAATGGTAATAATATGGACTTAATACCACAGATGAAAATGTATTGCAAACACTGGAACTTCTCTAGAACTGAAAAAGGAAAAAGAAATAAAAGAATTATGGTACCATATAAAAATGCATTAAAACACAACTGCACCAGTTAAAATATTCTACAACATAGACCAATTTAAAGGTTCAAAATTCAAAACCTGTAGTAATTACAGCTAATAATTTTCACATCAATAAAAGCTGTGCGTTGTAGTAACTTAAATGAAAGACGATATCAATAAAATTGAGCTGCAATCTCTTACTTCTCATTAGAAAAAAAATTCTGTCCACACTGAAAAAAGTTAAACGCTTGTTGCTCGACTTACACACACTTCCAATGCAAAAGCCTCAATTAAACTAAATAAAGGTACTGGTAAACAAGGCATAGATCAATTAATAATCTTATCTTTATTTCAGTTAGTAAGGCAAACACCAGTCACTGACATAATGCACTACGGGTAGAAAATACACTGCTGAAACAAGAAAAGCAAAAGCAGGCCCCTAAACAACAAAGCCCCATCAGACCATTAGGACAGCATCAACTGGCTACAAAGTTACCTTACTGTGCAAACGCAAGCGCGCAACTTACCCAGAAATGTCAGCAAAACAGACAGTCGCCATGAGAAAGCTGTCAAAAAAGAAACCTGCACTCTTTGGGATAAAACAAAAACTAAGCAAAGCTACCGCCACACTACAAATTACTGACCACAATGATGCCACTATCACAATACCAAATCAGTTAAAAACCTGGGAATCCCAGCTTCTCCCTACACTTAGACAATAAAAAATATAAACCCACTATTTTTTTGGGACTAAGAAAATCTATCCCTTCCTCTCACAGCCCTCAAAAACTGCAATAGAAAAAGACATTTTACAATCCTAATTAGAATACAATCTCCCAATAATAGCTTATGCCTCAAAACAAAAATCACAGTCTTGTTTAAACATTCACCACAAAGGCAAAATGCTACAAAAAAACAAAATGGCTTCCTGTGAAACAAAGAACAGACCACCTTCTTGGATCACAACTGTTCAAACTACTACAAAACCAAACTTCCAATTCTCTACTTTCCAGACAAATATGAGACTTGCCAACCTACAACCTTAGAAACCTTGACTATTCTATGCTCTCAGACTAAACTCCAATGCAGTAATCACTGCTTTTTTCTACTAGGTCTCATAATCTGCTATTCCATATCAACCTTACCAAAAAGTCCATTCTAAACTGAAAATGCACCTCCCGAAAAGGATTGAATATTTACCAAATCAAATAACCTCTACTTTAACTCCTTTGTACTTAAAACTTGTCATATTAAAGCACTTCTAAAAGTACTCTGACTTCTATGTCTATACTGGAGCTAATTTTAGCCATTTATATAGCCCTCTATTAAAATATACATTAATCTGTATAAAACTAAGTATGCAAAGCATCATTTGTAAACCTGCTCATCTGTCTCTATGAAAATTGAATGTATGTATGATTATCTCTGTTACGGTATATAAATTACATATGTTCTTAAGAACCTCTTGCGATATCATCTCTGTAATTATTCGACTTTATTGCCTTCCCTGGCTTAGACTGAAATTAGTAATTTGTGATCAATGCTCTACTCAGGTTAACACATTTAATGTAAAGAAATTAACTGAATAAATACATTATCTGTATCTGAGAAAAACAAAAGGCCTACTTTTATTTATTTATTTTTAACATTTGTTAAATAGGTTGGTATACTGGTCCAAGACCCTTTTCAAGTATGGCCTGGGCTACAAAGCTACAAGAAAACAATGAACAGTGTGATACAAATTATGACAAATAATTATAAAGTACAGTTTTGTACCTACCATAAATGTAGATGTTCGAAGATCCACATTGCTGCAGTCCTTACACTTGGGTAGTCCGCTGTCCTCGGTCGGCCCGAATATCAAAGTATAAGGCTGACGTCGGTCAAGGCGCATTTGACTGACATCAGGACGTCAGGGTACAAATGCGCATGACCGACGTCATATCCTCAGTCTTTTCTTGCCCCAGATGTCAGAAGACCCTAAAAATAAAGGTCAAAACCAAAAGACAGCAAACAAACATCCAAGCACCCTTGCCCTAATTATATGTACAAAATATACACTATATACACAATATGTACAACTCAACCCACACAACCACCTCTAACTACAGAGGGAAGGAGGGAGGTAAATTGGACTGCAGCAATGTGGATCTTGAACATCTACATTTATGGTAGGTACAAAACTGTACTATGTTCTTCATCTCACATTGCTGCAGTCCTTACACTTGGGTAGAATCCCAAAGCAGAGGTATGGGAGGATGGCCAAACTATAAGGAAGCAGGAGCTGCCAAAATGCCCTGCAAAACAGCAGTGGCAAAACCAGCCCTGGATTTAGAGTAAAGTGGCAGGTGATAATGCCTAGAGAAAGTATGCACTGAACTCCAAGTAGCTGCCTCCAAAATATCCTTGGTTGCCACCCCTCAAAAAGCTGTCAGTGGCAGTAGCTCTAGTGGAATGAGGCCTAATCCCGGCTGGAATCTCCTTGCCATGATGGGAACAACAGAAAGCAATGCAAAACCCAATCCACTTAGAAATAGTTTGTTTTGACACAGGCTTGCCCTGAGAACTCAAAGCAAAGAAACAAATAACTGCTGAGACTGCCTGAACCCTTTAGTTCTGTCCAAATAATATCGCAACTGCCTGTGTACATCTAAAGTGTGCAAAATCTTTTCCCCTTTATTTTGGGGATTTGCATAAAAAGTAGGCAAATGAATAGTCTGGTTTAAAGCCACACTAGAAACCACTTTAGGCATAAAGGAAGGATTAGTACGTAAAGATACCCTATCCTTATGGAAAATTAAGAAAGGCTCAACTGCCATAAGGGCCTGCAATTCAGAAACCCTTCTTGCAGAGGTAATTGCCAACAAAAAAGCAGTCTTCCATGATAAATATTTCAACTCAGAAGTAGCTGCAGGCTCAAAAGGTTGTAGAGTGAGTTTCTCCAACACAAAATTGAGATCCCAAGCAGGAGTAGGAGCTCTTCGTGGGCTCTTATATTCTTTGCCCCTCTAAGAAATTGCTTGAACAAAGGATGAGAAAACAATGGTGGGTCACAATCATAGTGAGCGAAATTGCTGCAGCATGAACCTTAATAGAAGAGAAAGACAAACCTTTGTCCAGTAACTCAGTAAGATATTGAAGAGCCACACTCAAATTAGGCTCAGAAACATCAACATCTTTTGCTGCACTCCAAAATAAAAATCTCTTCCATTTATCTGCATACACTTTCCTTGTACTAGGCCTTCTAGCTTCCAAAATCACATTCAAAACTTGTTGTGGAAGTTGAGACCTTCTATGGTTCAAAACAGAATATGCCAGGCTGTTAGGTGAAGAGAGTGAAGTTTGACATTGAGCAAATGGCTGTCCTCCTGTGACAACAGGTGTGGAATCAAGGCAAAGGCCATGGAGGCTTCCGCACCAGACTTCTCAGTAATGGGTACCAGTGCTGTCGAGGCCAATCTGGAGCTATTAAAATCATCCTTGGCTTGTCCTGTCTGACCTTTAGAAGTACCTTTGGGAGGAGAGGCAGAGGTGGAAAGGCATACACATGAAGATTGCTCCAATTGAAAGAAAGAGCATCCACTTTCCAAGCTGTGGGATGAAACCTTTTGTGCAAAACTTTGGCAGCTGATGGTTTAGTGGAGAAGCGAACAGATCTATGTCTGGAGTTCCCCATGACACTGTCAATTTCTGAAATACATGAGGATCCAATTTCCACTCGTGGGGATCCATAATTCGTCTGCTCAACACATCTGCTAAGGAGTTCTGTGCTCCTGGCAGAAACCTTGCCTGAAGATTGAGCTGTAAACTGAGAGCAGTCTCCCACAAAATCATTGCTTGCCTGCATAGAGGATAAGAATGCGTTCCCCCTTGCTTGTTGATGTACCACATGACAGTTGTGTTGTCTGTTAGAATCAACACCTGCCCTGGAAGAAGTAAAGCCTTGAAAGCTATTAATGCAAACTGGACTGCTAACATCTCCTTCAGGTTGATATGTAGATGTTGTAGTCTGGCAGGCCACTTGTCTTGTATCCACTTTCCATTTAGATGAGCTCCCCAAGCTTTGTCTGAGGCATCTGTCGTTAAAATCTGACTCGCCTCTGGCCGGGTCACAGAGAGTCCCTTGTTTAGGTGACATTCCTGAGCCCACCACAAAAATTCCTTTTGAATGCAAGGTATTATTTGAATGACAGTGTCCAGATCTTGGCAGTGCTGTGTCCATACATTTTGAGATACCATTGCAGCTTCCTCATATGCAGTTTGGCATTGGGAAGCACCAGAATACAAGATGCCATGAACCCTAAGGCTTGAAGGACTGTCCTTGCAGTCAGCCCGGACTGATGAGATAGTTGATGGAAGTAAAGGGATAGACTCTTTTGTTTGTCCGGGGTTAAAAAGGCCATCTGGGATGCTGTATTCAGTCTCACACCCAGAAAGCACATGTCCTGAGAGGGTACTAGACTGGACTTTATTTCGTTCACAGAATACCCCAGGCATCTTAGCACTGCTATCACATATTCCAAATGATGAAGAAGCTCTTCCCTTCCTTGAGCCAGAATCAGGCAGTCGTCCAAATAAGGATAGATCTGTATTCCTTTTAGCCTGAAGAAAGCTATCACTGGAGCCAGAACATTTGTGAACACTCTGGGCGCAGTAGATAAGCCAAAGGGCAATGCAGAGAACTGATAGTGAGAAGTCCCAGCTGGAAAACGCAGATACTTCCTGCAACTTAGTCTGATAGGAACATGAAGGTAAGCCTCCTTGAGATCCAAAGTTACCATCCAATGATCTTTGCCCAGCAGAGGTAAAAGCTGCTGTAACGTCAACATTTTGAACTTGGGAATGTCCAGATAAGTGTTGAGGGTAGATAAATCCAAAATTGGTCTCCACGTGTTCCCCTTCTTTGGTACTAGGAACAGGCGAGAATAAAATCCTAGGCCCACTTCTGGCATAGGGACCGGCTGTATGGCCCCTATCTGGAGTAACAGAGAAACTTGCTTGTGAGCCTCTATTCTTTGTTGAGGAGGAACGTCTGGCATGCCTTTGAAAGGAGGCAAGGTATGGAAATAAAACCTGTAACCGTGGTGTATGATATCCAATACCCATCTGTCTTGGGTAATTAAACTCCAATTTTCTTTGAAAAGTGCCAACCTTCCTCCCAAAGGTGCTGCCAGACGAGAAGGCTCTGGCAGCTGAAAAGGTAGGTCATTGGGTCTGTTTACGAAAGGACTGACCCCTGCCCTCACCCGAAGACTGTGCAGGAGAACTCGCTGTTCTAGGCCTGAAAGAGCCCTGAGCTCTACCCCTACCACGTCTAGATCTACCCCTAGACTGGGAATCATAAGAAGGATACGTCCACCCCTTAGTAGGCCAATTTCTACTAAACTTTGGAGGCTGGACCTGCAAAAAGTCTTTAACAGTCTGCATAGACTTAGCCTTGTCTTCCATTTTCTTTAAAACTGCCTCAACAGGAGGACCAAACAACACGTCAGATTGTAAAGGAGCATCTAAAATCCTTGTTTTAACATGTTCAGATAAATTTTGATCCCTCAGCCAGGCATGCCTGCGAAGAACTGACCCAGTGGCAGCCACCCTAGACGAGGCCTGTACAGCATCAAAACCACATTGCAAAGAATGCTTACCCACCTGTTCAGAAACATGTACTAAATCTTGCAACTCTTTACAATCAATACCTTCTGCCAGAGCATCAACCTTAGACTTCAATTGTGAAAGGAGATAGTTTTGGTATTTCAACATGTGGAACTGGCAATTCAAAGCCCTCATAGCAAGAGTGGAAGAAGTATAAACTTTCTTTCCCCATCTATCCAAGGCCCTGGCCTCTTTGTCTGCAGGAACCGGATTCTTAACAACAGAAGCCTTAACACCTTTAGGCCCCTGGCTAACAGTTTCTGGGTCTGCCCTAGGACTCTTAAAAGATACTTATGAGCTTCAGGCACCCTGTAATACCTATCCGGTTTAACAGGAGCAGGAGGCAAAGAATCAGGATTAAGAGAAGCCTCTGTAAAACATCTTCCACTACATCCAAAACAGGAGGTATAGCCAAAGGCCTATGCTGGGGTAAAACAAAAATTCCCTAAGCCTTTTCCTGGAATCAGAGAAGTCCTGACCTTCCCACTTAAAATGCTCCCTCATGGAATGAAGAGTTTCTGAAAAAGAAAAATCCTCAGGAGGAGAAGCAGAAGGAGTAGAATCATCCACATCAGAATCAGAATAAGGAGAGTACTCCTGCAAGTCTTCAGCTGAAGACTCTGAAATATCTGAAGCCTGCTCAAAACTCCCTAGCTCAGGCTCCACCCTAGGTCTCTTATCAGGAGGGGGCATAGAACCCCTAATCAAAGTAATCAAATCTTCTGCCATTTTAAGCATATGCTTCTTGGGCACAGTTCATGAAGAGCTAGGGGTAACACCAACTGAAGCTAAACCTGGCCTGCCCCTGGGAGAAGCCTTGGAAACCGAAGGAGAGGGCCTAACCACCCTAGGCAGGGAGGGGAGTATAGTAACCTGAGAAGCCCCATCAGCCTGGCCTGCCTCCTGAGAGGCCACATCCTGCAATAACAAAGTCTCTCCCTGGGATCCCAAAGAAACCTCCGGTGGAACCACCGGCTCCACCGACACCTCCAAAGAACCGGCGTCCGGTACTGACGGTTCCTCTAACCTAGGTTTAACTGCTTTGTCCTTGCGCTTCTTCGAAGAAGCGGGCGTCGGAGCATCCGACGGCATTTTATAATTGCACCGCTTCCCGAAGACTAACCTGGCACAATCTAATCTTCTCTTAATAGTGCGCTTATTGAATCTAGCACAAGAGCGGCACCCAACAACGTCGTGCTCAGGCCCTAAACAAGGAATACACAAAGTATGGTAGTCTATGCGGTATCTGTTTCCCACAAGAAATACAATTATTCACTTTTTCTGACATCCGGTAAACCACTGAGGCAAGAAAAAACTAAAATATTCCCCAACGGGGTACTTAGCCAACTTTGACTCGGTCTGAAACTCCGAAATCGAACAATTTCAGAACGCCAACCGGCACTTGCAACGCTGCTTCTGCATCGAACCATGCGGCAAAAAAGACTGAGGATATGATGTCGGTCATGCGCATTTGTACCCTGACGTCCTGATGTCAGTCAAATGCGCCTTGACCGACGTCAGCCTTATACTTTGATATTCGGGCCGACCGAGGACAGCGGACTACCCAAGTGTAAGGACTGCAGCAATGTGAGATGAAGAACATCAAACTTACAGTCAAGTAATGTATTTTTTACTTAAGAAAAATAATCCATCAGTAATCAGTGGTGAGCTTTAACAACGGCAGACAAACAAGAATGTTCTCCTAAACAAAGGACAGGCCTCCTTCTTGGATCACAACCATTCAAACGACTACAAAATCAAACTTCCTCTTCATACTGAAGTATACATTAACAGTAGAATTTTGTTTTCTGTTTGAAGTATACTTCAGTTTACTTCTGAGAGGATAGTAATTGCTAATGCATATTTATTCTGTTTTGAAGCACATTAATGGCTAAAGCAAGCCCAGTAAAGAAAAGGTAAATGTGTGAGAGACTACACTATTCAGAATTGTGTTAAAGAATAGGATAATAAGAACAAAGTGTTGTCCAATTAATTTCTAGATCAAGTAGTTTTTGTTATGTACAGCTTTCAGAGAAAATAATAAGTCTTGCTTTTCAAACCACTTATTCCTGTACAGTGTGCTGCTATAGCACAAAAGTGTGCACTACTATTATCTCAACCAGAAGCAATGGGGAAACAATAGAGTTATCATTTGGCTCTCCTTATTGAGAATAGTTCTTATTTGGGCATTTGTCTCTCATGACAAAACAAGAAAAATAGCAAATGTCCTAAGATTTTAGGATACAAAATATTCACGGTTTCCTTTAGCAGTTTCATAGCACTATTCCACATCTGCACCTTAATATTATACGAAGCAAAAGCAACAGGTCAAATTCTACAAGAGTGAGCTTTTATTTTGATAAAAAGTAATGTCTAGGCCTTTGCACTACTCGTGGGTATGGTTTGGTCTGCAAAATCTCACATTTCTGTAAAAAAAAGTCCAACTATGAGCATCTGAAAAGGTGGCATCCCTACCCAGAAACTATTTTCTCTTTACTAATAAATTCAGTAAAATTACAACAACAAAAATTCCAAATCAGAAATACAGAATAGAAACTTGAAACAGCATCTAAAGATGCAATTCCTCAAGGCTTATTAAGTACATCAATAAAAACAGGACACCCTGGCTGCGTATCTGTCCCAAATGCTTCAAGCTGAACACAGCCAGTATCAATAGCGGTGATCAAAGGTTTTACTCCACAAACACTCAGTAGCAGCAATCTGAATCAGAATGGATATTAATATCCTTTGTTGCTTACAAAGTTGTTTTGTAATCTTTAGGCATCAAACATGCAAAAAAGTCCTTAAAGGTCAGAGACTCTTCATTAAATAAAATGGAAATATCAGAAAGACTGGACAAGTTTTTTTTCTGCATTACATTTAGTTAGTGATTAAAGTCAACTGGTTACAATTAAACATATTTAATCAAATGTTCTTTAACTTGGTTGGTAATCAATCCCACAGAAAATAAGTATTTGTGGCTTGTTGTTGTTGTGTCTTTCGGCTTTTCCCTGTTAGGGGTCACCACAGCGGAACTCCGGTCTGCTAATGATTGGCAGTAGATTTTTACGTGCCGAGTTGCCGGCCCTGATGCACAACCTTCAACGAAGGTACGCCCACTCACGCACGTCTCCACACAGAAGACACACTAGCTGAGAATCGAAGAGGACAACGTCTTACTGTGAGGCGACAACGCTACCGCAGCACCACCACCGCAGTCACAAAATAAGTGTCTGTGACTATACGGCAATATTTTCATTTAGTTCATCGAGGTGTTTGCTCATTATCCCTCGCCCCTTCACATAGAAAGCTGTTTTTGATCTCCGTTTATCAACCCAGTATCCTCTTCCCTGCATACGTTCTGTTGCATGATTTGCACTGCGCCAGTTGTGCAAATCTCTCTACCTTATGGGTCCACACCTTCGGGCAAACAGAACTTTACAATATGTCTGTGTTCAGTAACAGTTCACAGTCTGTCATGTGGTCAACCACACAAAGTCTCACATTGACAGTTTCACATCCATAACAGTATTCACAGTGTGTTCGCTTAACAGTCTCAGGTAGGGGTTACAACATATTTGGATATACAGTACCACCACTCAAAGGAAAAAAAAAGCTGCTCATTCTGCGCTCACTATTTCCATCCCAGCCTTGAATAGTCATTACTGCCCTTGTGATGAAACTCAGGTTTGTTGTTCAGATGTCCAGCATTTTATTTTCACACATCTCTCAACTGCTTGAACAGGTACAGTTATTTTACAGATTCATTCTCTGAACACCCCACTTTACTCAGTTCAAAGGTGTGACAGATCTGCAGCCTATCACAACACTCAGTGGGTGCATGGCAGAAAACAATCACACCCAGAAAAAATGACAGCCTCGCTGGATACACACACACACACAGCACCATGCATATCTATATGGAATTTGAAAAATCATCAATTTACCCACAACACGCCTCTGATATAGATGGAAACCTGTTCAGCTGTTGTGAACCCCCACAAACTCAGTCAGGTTACACAGACTCAGCACAGAAGACATCCTTGCTGAGAACCAGTATCCTGATATAAGCACTTTAAGGCAGCACTGCTAACCACTGTGCCCCCCAGATGAACATTTCAATTAGAAAATTAATTTCAAATAATGTAATAATCTAAAAAAGTATTCTGACTCAGTCAGGTAATTTTAGAGCTTAATTTATCAGTAAATCAACATTCAGTGATATTTTCCTATTAACCACAAATAAAAGGAGGAAATAGCTAGATACAGCATAATGGACTGCACAACACAAAAGTGAAGCAAAAGTGCACAAACTACCCTTTGAACTACAGTGGTCTATGTGGCATGCTACAGAAATAGCTGCATTGTGCTACATCTCATATGCTGTTGAAGTCATGTTTGTCTATTTTAACATATTATCTGCCTTTCACATCAGTTTACTTATTTGAAACAAACCAATCCCATGATCCGTACCTTCCAGAAATCCTCCATGCTGGACAATGTTTTAAAGTTTGTTTTCTCTTTGTCTGACAAAGGGGTCTCCAGGAAAAGATTAGACATAACCTTGGTGTAGTAATACATGCCAGAGCTCATCATTCCATAAGTCACTAAAAGAAGAAAAAAAAAACATGTATTACATAACACAACAAAAAGTTCAGTGTTGGCAACTAAAGAGTGGAATTATGACACTGCAGCTGCTATGACAGAAAACAACCTGGCACTAGCTTTCATTTTTGAAACTAACTGCATTGGTTTATACGTCTTTTGCACAGCTATTCCTCCCCCACATCTATACAAAAGACTACCAATAGCAATTAGCATACACAAATTTTCAGTAATTGAAGCAGACTAAAACTATACGGTAAACACTAAAATGAGCTACAGGTACAGAAAACAGCATTCCAGTACATAGTTGCAGGCTGCACCCTAATGGCTGAATACCAAGAAATTGTATTTTGACCGTTCATGTGAAACAATAAACCATAAACAAATATAATCTTATAAAATAACCCAAAAGCTTCTAATAATTTGACAATCATACCTGTACATTCTACTGCACAATGGAAAAAGCTAAGAATCTACTTCACTCGAGTATTTCAAGAAAGCTTTATCAGAAATGTAAGAACATAACCTCTAATCCTCTAATTAGCGAGTTTGAGTTTAACCACAAGATTAATAGTTAAATGACAAAGCGGGTTTTAAGTGGCAATTTGTTTTTAACCATTTACAAAAGAGAACTAAGAGTTGCCTTCAGTGTGAAAAATGAACAGTAAATTGATTTCTGACTGTATTACTTGTCACTATACGTCAGCCATTGCTTGGAAGGTTACTGCTGCCTTTGTGGCAGACTGGAATATGGAGTTATAACATGGAGTTGTAATCTACAAGACAGTTGGTAAAAATGAGGGAGAGAGATTCCTGGGGAATGTAAAAGGTGGGGACAAAGGAAGGCAAGATTCTGATCACTCAACACCTAATTTTGTTACAACAGACAGTAGCAATAAAACTACCACTCAATCTAATTTTGGACGTTATCAGCAGGAAATCAAGTACCCCCTTCTGATGTAGGAATTACAAAGGGAAAAAAATCAAATGGGAACCACATTAAAAAACAAAAAGAAGCGGGAAAGAGTCAGACAGTAATTCCACAAACAATGGTTTAGTGAATTCTTTCAGAGGACACAAAGGTGGTACTAATGAGGTTGTACAGAAGATTGGCATCAGCCCCCCTTTCCCTCATTTTGTACATGGGGCCAGGGCTTTGTATCAACAATGACCATCACTACAGATGACAAAACTAAGAAAATGAAAGAAAAATTGAAGTGTCCCAGTAATTTAAGATATCATTGTAAGAAAATTTTTAAATATTAAGATAGAACCAAACACCCTAATACTGGGTGATTTTAACTACCCTGCCATTAACTGGGAAAACTACTCATGTACCAACACCTTTGCCCAACGGTTCTTGGAATTCATAAATTCCAACGCCCTGGATCACTTAATCCATAGTCCCACCAGGGGCTCCAATATCCTAGGCCTGGTCATTACCAACATGGGAAATCGATGCTCCACACCTATGGTCACCCCCTTGTTAGTCAGGTCTGACCATAAGCTAATCCCCCTTAACATCCACATCCCACCCCCACCCCCCAGTAAGGAAACCTCCATAAAAAACTTTTCCAAAGCCAACTTCATGCTACTCAAGTCAGAATTGACAAACTTCATGACACCCAAGCAGATGGGAGCTGAAAGTTCTACTGCTGAATCCCTACACTAAGGCACTGTACGAGCACATCCACTCATGCATGAATCGTGCCATCCCAAATAGAACCAAGATGCTCTCATCCAAAAAAGGAAGCCAATCTGGTGGTCGCCTGCCATAAACAAACTTTACAACAAAAGTAAGAAACTGCTGCAGAAAAGAGGAAAATCCCAGGATGCAAAAAACTCCCTTACCAGCCTCAGTAAGAAACTGAGATCCCTCATAAAATCCTCCAAAGCTAGTTATGAAAATAAAATTGCCAAAGATTCCAAAGACAACCACAAGGCATTCTATAGTTATGTCAAGAATCTAAATGGCAATGCTCAGATCTGCTCTGAGCTAAAACAGAATGGCATTAAATATACTGATCCCAAGGATATTGCCAATATCCTGGCAGATCGATTCAGTGCCAACTTCACCCCCTCTCACCCCCTAAAGGGCCCATCTCAATACTGGAAGATTGCCAAATTCCGGTAATAACGGCCACACAGGTAAAAAACTCACTCTCCAAAGCTAAGAATACAGCATCCATGGGACCAGATGACATCCCGGGCTGTGTTCTACATGAACTACAATATGAACTGGCACCTCACCTAAGTGTCATATTTAATCATAGCCTCACCTCAGATTTCGTGCCCACTGAGTGGTGCAGAGCTACAGTTATCCCACTTCACAAGGGGGGATCCATCTTGGATCCCGGAAACTACCATCCCATCAGTCTGACGAGCCTTATCTGCAAGGCCATGCAGCGTATTATCATGGAACTTATAAACAAAGACATTAGCAACCTTCAAACACTGGACCCCACCCAGTTTGGGTTCGTGAAGGGCCGATCTTGTCTCCTGAACCTGATTGACTTCTTCGAATCAGTCTTCAGAGCCATAGACAAGGGTAAGGTGGTCCACACAGCCTATCTAGACCTTGCCAAGGCCTTTGACACCATCCCCCACTCTGGAATCATAGATAAACTTACTAAGCTGGGCATTAATCCCTACGTCACCCAATGGGTTGCTAACTGGCTTACTGATAGAACCCACACTGTAAAAGTAGCCTACTCCAAATCCAGCTCCAGACAAGTGACAAGTGGAGTACCACAGGGTTCAGTCCTGGGACCGCTCTTGTTTGGCATCTACTTCTCTGAAGTATAGGCCAACACTAAGGGACTCTGGCTAACAAAGTTCGCAGATGACTGCAAACTGGGAGCCATTATTGAATCCCCAAATGATGTGGATACTCTACAAAAGGGCCTTACAGAAACAGATGCTTGGTGCCAGAGCCATGGGCTCAAGCTCAGTGCCAAGAAATGTATAGTTATCCCCTTTGGGAAAAAAACATGTATCCGTGAATTACCATATAGGTGGCAGTACACTAAAAACCGAAAGTGTGATAAGAGACTTAGGGACACAGGTGGACAGTGGTCTCACCTTCGATAACCACATCGCCACAACAGTCAGGAAATCCTTCTATGTGGCACACCTCATCACTAAGGGCTTTTCATCCAGAAAAAAGAAGGTCATTGTCCCACTGTGCTCAACCCTCATTAGACCCATTATAGAATACAATGCCCAGTTTGGTACGTACCTCTCAAGACATCTGCAACAACTGGAAAGGCCGCAGAAATACCTCACTAAAAGAATCACAGGCCTAAAGCAGATGCTCTACGCTGACCGCCTTAAAAAACTCCAGCTATACTCTGTCGCATATCGTCTACTCAGAGGCGATCTCTGCTTAACATACAAGGCCATGTCAAACCCAGAGCTGTTGGACATGCTACACTTAAAGAAATCCCAATCCCTGAGAGCCACACGCTCCAGGGATCTAAACCTTGTCATCACAATAAACAAAACATGCTGGAGGGATAGGTTCCTGACCCAGAGACTCCCCAGACTCTGGAACAGATTGCCCATACATGTCAAGCAGAGTGCCTCTTTGGCCCTCTTCAAAAGGAACAGCAATAAACCAAAAAAAGGGAAAACTTGATAAACCACAAAAAAGCGAAAATTAAACTGAGCGATCACTTAAGATAAAATTACAAACTATTTTATTAGCGCTTTCGGAGTGGTCGATGTCTCTCCTTCTTCAGACAAAGTACTAAACAATTAAACAGCTTTTTATATAAACGTATAAAACCAATAATTCAATCAAGGAAGTCATTAACGCTAGACAATTCCTTAAGAAAAACATTAAAGCCACACTTCAAATGTGTGCAAAACGGCAACACAACAAATCAACAACATCACTAAATAAATCCCAATATACAATAAACTAATACACATCAACAAAAATTACATGTGAATATATAACATATATATATATATATATATATATATATATATATATATATATATATATTAACTATATATTATTCCATAAAAAACATATATATATAATGAACTTAAACTAGCTCGTATATATGGCTCATTATACTGTAAACTAAAAAAAACATTACTGAATCATGTAGTGAATTAAACTAAAACCATAACTAGTGTATTAAACAAAAAACAGTATATCTCTGTAGAAGTACAAGTACAATACAATAAATTGTGTTAAACCAAGACATGATATAATGTCACCTTATAAGACCCTGTTATAGGGAACATATAAATATAAATGCAAATACTAATACTACGTCAAAACATAGCTAACTGAATAAATATTAACAGCTATCTTGCTATTACAAACATTCAAATGACATAAAAAACAAATATATTGAATTATTTAAAATAGACATGACTTTATATACTGGTTTTTGTTTAAACCTTGATTGAATTATTGGTTTTATATGTTTTTATAAAAAGCTGTTTAATTGTTTGGTACTTTGTCTGAAAAAGGAGAGGCATCGACCAATCCGAAAGCACTAATAAAATAGTTTGCGATTTCCTCTTCAAAAGGAACCTTGACGATTGGATGGGAGAAAGGAAATTCACCCCGGGGATCACGTCAGTCACCCAGCGAGACAGCGGTTCAGGGAAGTAAATAGTGTGGGAAGAAATAGCCAGGGAATTGTTATGGCTAGGCTTGTATAGGCCCCTAGGGCTGACAGCCTAGTACCAACCTATGAACCTATAAAAAAGCTCAAAAATTCAAAAACAGGCAGATTTACAAAATACATCTTTGGAAGACAAAGCAATAGCTATTAGTAATAGCACCTTGGACACATCTTTTTCTAGTTATTGATCAAATTACTTTTCAGGATAGCTGCAAAACAAGTGCACAACTGGTAGATAAGGAAATATCAATTTGAGACTCCTTAACTGAAGGCACACACAAAATCTTATGCAAACAGGACACTACAGAGAGATGATGGCTCTTCCAAGTGCAAAGACTGAAGATGTTAGAGACGTTCAAGCTAAACTAAAAATCTCACACAAACAACATGACAACATAACAGTGCATACAAAGACAGCCAACAGTGGTTCAAAGGATTCCTACACAGTTGCAAAGAAACTAATTTACTAAATTACGTTTCATAAAAATAAATTACACATTTTTCAGACAATATGTACAGAAAATTCAGAGAGGTACGCACAAATAGAATGGGTAGATTCCGTAAGTGGCAATTCTAAAAGGATAGCATAACACCTTAAAGATGAGTTCCCATGCAATTGCAGGGATGATGTATTCTTGTCAGAGTCAAGGAAGAGAATTTTGGCAAGGGATACAACAACAAAGGAAAACTAACTGTACAGGAATTTTGGTGAGGAATACACAATAGAAAAAGGAAACTAATTGTACAGGAATGATTATTTTTGATATCGGCATGCAAATTATTAAAAGTAGTTTGTTGTCAAAACTGTTTATGTAAGAATAATGTCATACTCAATTTGTATTCTTAGTAAAAATAAGAAAACAGGATTCAAGCGACATATACAGATACACACAGGCATATACACATATATGTATGCACACACACATTTTTTTTTTTTACAAAAACTCCCAAGGGAAAAAAAAAACACCAAGCTAGAATGCTCACTGTGAGATCTTAAACCTACTGTAATAGAAGCCATTAGATACAATATATGTACATGACCCCTTAAGACATCAAGTGCATCAGCTACAGTGCTTCTGAATGTCTATGACTTTTTTAACTTTTTAAGTCTTTACAGTTAAATTCAGGCCAATGAAGTCAAACTCCACTACCTGTAGAAATGCATATTTGGCCTTTTATTGATGTTATCAGCACAGCATAAGTGGATAGCTTGGCTACATTTTAGAAACACAGTGTCTTTATACCTGACCTAATCTAAAAGACCATATTCTAGTTGGGGGAGAACAACCTTCCCAATTGCTGTGCTGGTGGCAATGGAGAGGAAGAGGGATGGCTTTTGTGACCAAAATAAAACAGAGTATATCTTTTTGTGAGTGCTTTCAAGATGAGCACTGAAAGTAGAGGGTTCTAATCATAATACTTACTGGCTTCTACCGGTTCTAAAGGGGTGCCACTGTGATCACAAAATGTGAGTGAGCTGTGTAACTTGTTTATTTTCTGTTTAGTGCCAAGCAGTACAGTTTTTGTTAAGTAAAAGTCCTTTGTTCATGATACACTGAGTTAAGGAATTAAACTTTTAAGATCATGTTTTATTGTGATGAGTGTGTGGTTAGACAGGTGGAGGACCCTATCAAATGAGTTCCCTTCGCTTATACTTATGTAAATAAATAAGAGCAATTATTTAAATATGGGTTTCCCCAGTAGCCTCTGTTTTGAATAAAAATTCTACCACCACTCAATCTCCAACCAATTAGAGAAGTCATAGTGTGCTAACTGTATTACCAAGTAAAGTAAATATTATTGGTGTTGCTAGCTGGTGGTGGCACAGGCCATTTTCTCTCATCAGCCAAGTCTTCAGCTTTTTGAAAAAAAAAAAATGCTTCTGTACAGTATTAACAAGTGTGTCTTGGCTGCCTACTCTAACATCAGCTACACCGCTAGTATATGCCCAAATAAGGTAAAACTATCTCTATTCATAATCAGTTTATATGTATTACAACTCAAGTGATTGTTCTTGCTAATTTCCATGCCAGTAACACAAGCTTATAAGAGGCGGAAAACCTACTAGCCACAACTGTCAGCAAAACATCCTTTTCTTAACAAGCAACAGATGTGCATCATTTGACTAACAAACGATTTTTACCTATTTTTTTTAATCCAATCTCTATACTGTATAGCATTTCAAAAAAGTGCTTATTTATTTAGTAAGTGGACAAGAATGGAAAACATTTTCTTTAATGAATTCTGACCTACCTACCTCTGACAAAATTAAACAAATCAGTCCAAACCTCCTCTATAGTAACATCATGTGAGGTCATACTATTGCAAGAATGGGGGTGGGGGGCTTCACATACTTGTATAGTATTAAGTAGACATTTACTTTTGGAATGTTATGCTATTAAATATTTTGCCAGAAAAGCACAAGGGGAAAAAACCCTCACAATTTCATCTCAGGATGTTTGTCTGGCGAAAGATAAAACTTGGCCTGAACTGCCACTCAACACAGAGCACAGAGCTGCCAGGGATGAGGCTTTAGAAACAAAAAAGGACTCCTTTTCTGAAGGAGAAAACTTTTATAAGTGATTTTTTGCTCCCTGCCTTTTGCCCATTCACTCCATAGACCCACACATTCCCCACTGGCTGCAGTAAAAGCGGAGGAGATGAGAAATTATACCAAAGTGCAGGCCTTGGTTACTTCCCTTATCCTTTAACCCACAAACCCCAAAATTAGTGGGAATTCGGTGGCTACGGTCTTATTCCTGACAAATTACTGCAGTTCTTTAACAGATGTCGTTTAAAGAAAAATGACAAAAACTAGGAGCAAAACTACTACAGAATGTCCAGTTTGCACTACAAACTGAAACTAATCACTGAAACCCACCTTATGAATAAAGCTGTTGGAAATGAAGTACTTAGCACTTACCAGAGATTGGGATCTGACAACTGCCCTGTTACTGCAAATGTAGTCAGCATCTGACTAGCCTGTTTAGGAAATTGGATTTGGTACCAATTTTGCAGAAGCATGAGACTTGCCAAATCAGAGACATCCTTCCTGCAAATGGTTAATCTGACAGCTGTTTCTGAGTATGCCGCCCTTCGTGGGATAGTGATGTGGACACTTGGCTTGGTGAGTCTGGTCACTCTGGGAATACAAGTAAAGACCCCCTTCATAGATCACCTCTAGGGTTGTGAAGTAAAGGGAGAAAAACAAATCCTCATCTGGTACCATGAAGGGCTGTCTGCCAGTCCACCCAGGGGAAAGAAGGGTCTATCATACAACAGACAGAGGTGGAATAGAAAGAAAAACATTGAATTTGGCTTTGAAAAGTGAAATGTGCATCTTCAAACACAGCATATTATGGTAAAGTAACATCTAAATTATTAGCATGGCACACAATGAGGCAATCATTGGGATACAAACTACATATCAAACAATAAGTAATGAAAAAACTATCAGTGGAAGAACTTTGGAAAACTGCTACAAACTGACATGATGACATATCATTCCAAACAATCATAACACAGCGGTGGGAATCTACTACTCTCTATTGCCCAATGAAGCAATATAGGGGAAAGGATTAGAATATGCACAAGCGAGTGAAATGTTTACCAGTGTGCTCAGCAACAAATTAACATGAAAGTTGGGAAACTATGTGGAAGAGGAAGAAAGCGACATGAGCAGCAGGAAAAGTTTCTATTTATAAACACAGTGTCTGTAAACCTGACCTATTCAAAACGACCATATTCTAGTTGGGGGAGAACAACCTTCCCAGTTGCTGTGCTGGTGGCAATGGAGAGGAAGCGGGATGGCTTCTGTGACCAAAATAAAACAGAGTACATCTTTTTGTGAGTGCTTTCAAGATGAGCACTGAAAGCAGAGGGTTCTAATCATAATACTTACTGGCTTCTACCGGTTGTAAAGGGGTGCCACTGTGATCACAAAATGTGAGTGAGCTGTGTAACTTGTTTATTTTCTGTTTAGTGCCAAGCAGAACAGTTTTTGTTAAGTAAAAGTCCTTTGTTCATGATACACTGAGTTACTTTTATCATCATGTTTTATTGTGATGAGTGTGCGGTTAAGATAGGTGGAGGACCCTATCAAATGAGTTCCCTTCGCTTATACTTATGTAAATAAATAAGAGCAGTAGCCTCTGTTTTGAATAAAAATTCTACCACCATTCAATCTCCAACCAATTAGAGAAGTCATAGTGTGCTAACTGTATTACAAAGTAAAGTAAAGATTGGTGTTGCTAGCTGGTGGTGGCACAGGCAATTTTATCTCATCAGCCAAGTCTTCAGCTTTTTGAAAAAAAAAAATGCTTCTGTACAGCATTAACAAGTGTGTCTTGGCTGCCTACTCTAACATCAGCTACAACTCTAGTATATGCCCAAATAAGGTAAAACTATCTATATTCATAATCAGTCTATTTGTATTACAACTCCAGTGATTGTTCATGCCAATTTCCATGCCAGTAACACAAGCTTATAAGAGGCAGAAAATCTACTAGCCACAACCGTCAGCAAAACATCCTTTTCTTAACAAGCAACAGATGTGCATCATTTGACTAACAAACGATTTTTACCTATTTTTTTAATCCAATCTCAATACTGTATAGCATTCCAAAAAAGTGCTTATTTATTTACTTAAGTTGACAAGAATGGAAAACATTTTCTTTAATGAATCCAGACCTACCTACCTCTGACAAAATTAAACAAATCAGTCCAAACCTCCTCTATAGTAACATCATGTGAGGTCATACTATTGCAAGAATGGGGGTGGGGGGCTTCACATACTTGTATAGTATTAAGTAGACATTTACTTTTGGAATGTTATGCTATTAAATAAATATTTTGCCAGAAAAGCACAGGGGGAAAAACCCCTCACAATGTCACCTCATGACGTTTGTCTGGAGAAAGATAAAACTTGGTCTGAACTGCCACTCAACACAGAGCACAAAGTTGCCAGGGATGAGGCTTTAGAAACAAAAAAGGACTCCATTTCTGAAGGAGAAAACTTTATAAGTGATTTTTTGCTCCCAGCCTTTTGCCCATTCACTCCACAGACCCACACATTCCCCACTGGCTGCAGTAAAACTGAAGAGATGAGAAATGATACCATCAAAGTGCAGGCCTTGGTTACTTCCCTTATCCTCTAACCCACAAACCCCAAAATTAGTGGGTATTCAGTGGCTGCGGTCTTATTCCTGACAAATTACTGCAGTTATTTAACAGATGTTGCTTAAAGAAAAATGACGAAAACTAGGAGCAAAACTACTACAGAATGTCCAGTTTGCACTACAAACAAACTAATCACTGAAACCCACCTTACGAATAAAGCTGTTGGAAATGAAGTACTTAGCACTTATGTTACTGCAAATGTAGACAGCATCCATCTAGCCTGCTTAGCAACTTGGATTTGATACCAATATTGCAGAAGCTTAAGACTTGCCAAATCAGAGACATCCTTCCTGCAAAGGGTTAATCTGACAGCTGTTTCTGAGTATGCCGCTCTTTGTGGGCTAGTGATGTGGACACTTGGCTTGGTGAGTTTGGTCACTCTGGGAATACAAGTAAAGACCCCCTTCATAGATCACCTCTAGGGTTGTGAAGTAAAGGGAGAAAAACAAATCCACATCTGGTACCATGACGGGCTATCTGCCAATCCACCCAGGGGAAAGAAGGGTATGTCATACAACAGACAGAAGTGGAATAGAAAGAAAAATATTCAGTTTGGCTTTGAAAAGTGAAATGTGCATCTTCAAACACAGGATATTATGGTAAAGTAACATGTAAATTATTAGCATGGCACACAATGAGGCAATCACTGGGATACAAACTACATATCAAACAATAAGTAATGAAAAAACCTATCAGTGGAAGAACTTTGGAAAACTGCTACAAACTGACATGATGACATATCATTCCAAACAATCATAACACAGAAGTGGGAATCTACTACTCACTATCGCCCAATGAAGCAATATAGGGGAAAGGATTAGAATATGCACAAGCGAGTGAAATGTTTACCAGTGTGCTCAGCAACAAATTAACATGAAGGTTGGGAAACTATGTGGAAGGGGAAGAAAGTGACATGAGCAGCAGGAAAAGTTTCTATTTATAAACACACTGATTAATTGTCACACTCTTAGTTAAAATAACGGTTATTTAGAACTAGCTCTGATTGCATTCTAACATGAGCACAATTGGTTACCACTGAGCTACACTTCACTGGGTAGTGACAAGTGTAACAAGGCTAATGGCACCATCTCGAACAGATTTAAAAATAAACTAAATCCTTTGCCTACAAAAAAAAAAAGAAAACAGTAGCAAGTATTATAATTCTGCAGGTACAGCTGTACAACTACAAAATTGGATAAAATGAAGACGAAGGCCTACTTTATGGTGACAGTAGAAAAATAAGACACTAATTTGAGTGCCTTGAGCAGTTAGAAATAAATATAGGTCATCTCCTATGAAGGGGGACACAAAGTCTACACAACTGTGGTGGTACATTTTAAGCAGTCAAGTCAGTGTCTAGTCTCTTTACAAGAGTAGACTGTAAATGTAATGCCTTAAAACCAAACAGAAACCGGGCCAGTTAAACTTGCCTTAAGCCAGACAGATTTTTCACCATGTACACGAGCCACAATACATTATTACTACAATTCCATTACTGCAAAGGTTCCAATTAAATTGTGTTTAAGAAAATACTAAAACTATGTTAAGACCGCATGGACATGGCTGTGAGAAAGAAAAGACATAGAATCTCTAAAAACAGTTTTCAGGGAGAAACCAGTCATTGTATTTGCTCTTCTGGCTTAAGTTATTCCATTCTCCAGAAAAGGAGAGAGAGAAAGAGAAGAGAGACATTTGTCTGTCTCAGTGAACAGCTTGGCAAGCTGGGTGTTTCTCCACTATTCAAGTCAGCTGAACTAACAGTCTTGTATACTGCCAAAAAAAATGCCCCATTTAGTAACCTAATGGATACAGCAATGCATCATAAAAACAACTGAGAACAATTTTCTAGTTAGGGTACAAAATGAAACAGGAACAAGTGACCTTACATCACCTTTTAATAGTACACAGGCATTAACTGTGAAGTCCATATTGTCTGAACTATTGTTAAACTATCATTTTTTTACACATTCATAAAAGATATTGATCTTAAGAAACCACTACAGCAAAAAGAATGGAAATAATTAAATAAATATGCATACACACACATGCATAAATATATGTGCATCTCAAATTTATCTACATACCCACACGTATTTATGCATCTCTCTTTCTCCACACACACCCGTGTGTGTGTGTGTATATACATATAATATACATAAATATATTTTGTATATATATATATATATATATATATATATATATATATATATACACACACACACACATATATATATATATATATATATATATATATATATATATATGTGTGTATATGTATACATATATACACACCACACATACATACACCACACATATATGCACAAAAATGGAAAAAGGGTTGAGGATGGATGGATGTGTATAACTGAATTTAAGTGCAACTTATCCTTACAAAAATATTTAGACATCAAAAAATTTCCAAAGACTACTTTCATTGATTTTCTTAAAAGATGTAAAAATACATATGCACCTCACACACACTTTTTTCTGATGACTACACTGTACAACTGCCCCTGTACCAGACTTGGTTGATGGAGGAGGTGGCTCAACTAGCATGATTATACTTCTAGCTAACCCTTCCTCTCTCCACCCCACAATTTGCCATGTACCCCCTGAAGAAACCACTTTTTTTACTATTCCTCTCCTCTAGAGAGTTTTGATCAGCTGGTTGACATTACTCAGAATTACTGCCACTTTAAGAATCTCTACTTTTTCTAATTACTCTGTTTTTTGTTCTTTGCATTTTACAATACACAATGTAATGAACCTTTGCTCCTTCAGCTATGGCCAGAGCTTTCTTTTTTTCTTTTTGTTAACCTTAACAACTGCAGGAAATCTTTAGTCATTCACTCCTGTCAGTCAGCAGTGTCAATTTCCTGACGCTACAGCCTCACAATACCTCTGAAGTGTAACCAACTGTACACAGAGGCTCAATATGCTCACAGGGCTAATGGAAGGGGAAACAAAGCAGGACTGCAAATGCATTGCTATGCAGACTATTCCTGGGTTACAAACCTTGAAATGTGACATTCAACATGCAAACAGACACACGTCCAACAAAAGTAGTTGCAAGAGCTCATGAAAACCTAATACGATGACCAAATGAGAATGCAGTATAGCAATGAAATGTCCACACAGGGAAAAATATAAAATGAGATATTGTATTTATTTTCTTTATGCTTTATTAACTAAGCCAGTGGACTGCTAAAGTGCATGACCCTTTTCAGCCACAACCCATGTGTAAAGTCACACGATGCACAAAACATAACACAACAATGCATAAAACATACAATGATCAGGTGAACAAGACAGTATATGCAGTTTTGTTGAAGAAACACTGTAAGAACCAGTAAGGAAAATTAAATTAAAAATACACACAATTAGAAGTAATTACAGTCAAAAAGTATATGCAGAAACAAACTTATGTAATGTGCGAGACTGTTTTCTATTAACAATTTTCTTTTTCCATACTACGTCTTTATATTTTGTGCCCCTATGCTAGGTTGTGGCTAAAAAGTACTTAATAAATAAAATAAAATAAAGAAATAAATGCCTGTAGCAAAGGAAGCAAAGAGACAGATTTCCTTCCTTAAGGTTGACATCTTGTCTGGGAACATCAATGGTATGCATTAGAAGACACTGAATTTGATATCAGAGGATGAAACAACTTTAGGCTGTGACGCATCTTTATGAAAAGCTAAAATCTAAGCACAAGCAGAGTCTGAAGCTCTATCATCCTTCTAAAACAAATGACAACTGCTAAAATTGATAATTTCAATTAAAAAAAAAAGATTAAGGTATTTCCCCCCATCACGACAGATATGGAAAAACACAGCCAACACCAGTAAAGCCTTCAGGACTGATGCAACATTATCAGGCATGCCCAACAAGTAAAACCTTCTCAGGGAGCAAACTCCTCGCCCTGCCTTCTGTTTTCAATTATGGACCAAATGAAAGGCCCACACCTTACCATATCATCCTAATTTCTAAAGAAATCACATAACAAAGGGGGTTGGTTACTGCAGACAGACCTCTTTGTGGAGGTCTCTTATGCAAGGACGCCTAGTGAAGAAGCCTTTCTGTACAAGACTTCAGGACAGAGTCCACACACAATTACTCCTTCTGGGTGTCCACACTACAGGAACATGCAGTTAATTGCTGTGAACCCCCCCCCCCCGAAGACCTGGAAAATAAGTCCAAATCTTATTGCTCTGGAAAGGTATTCGGTACTCACCACACTATTACAGTACAAATACCATCTACGGTCACACTACAAAAGTCTACAGATGAAAACACAGCCCTAGCACAGCATACCTTAGAGATGGGATAACCCATATATGGGTTACAGAAAAGATAAATGCAACTACACAGACATCAGTTAAAGACTTTCCAGACCCATCTACCCTTAGCAAAGCATACAAAGATATCACCTTTATGTATTCTCCAAGTTGTGCTGACATGGTATCAGAGCGGTCTCATTCTCAATATGTAGGCTTAAAAACTGGTAAATGGACTGACCAATTTACACTGTAATAACATATGTCTTGGCCATAAAAGAATGCTGAGTCTTTCCTTATGAAAAGTTAACCAAGACAGTTTTAATAATAGGACCTGCAACTAAGAAATTCTTATGGCAGATGTGGCAGCCACTACAAAACAAGGTTTTCCAGGAAAAGACTAAGTTTTGCAAAAGAAGCTCATTCGGACAAGGAAAAGACAGTTTCTTTGACAATGCAGATGTTCCACGTACAGTGTTTTTAGCTTTGCTTTTGCTCAGATTGTCTGGGGCAATTAAATGAATTCTGGTTCAAACAGTTGCAGCTCACCAACCAAGAGCCTCAGTTTTAATGCAGATTGCATTCACATTTAAACTTAAATCGTCTGCAATGTTAGATTCAAGAATATCACTTTAATATCATTACCATTTCTGTATCCTGGTATAAACCCAATGACAGGATACTAAAATCAATTAGTGCACCGTTACCAAGTATTTTGAAACCAGACTTGGAAAACAAACTAATGGCAATGTAATGTTACTTATTTCTCGGTATTCACCAGCATCCTTAGCAGGTAGCACCTCATATATGACTGACTCAGAACCAAACCGGCTTAACTTAATCCATTTTAAAGGCCACTTCATTTCTGTAGAATACTTCAACATATACCAGAATCAGTATTCCAGTACGTTGCTGGAAAATGCTATCACAATTCTTCCACCGCCACCTAGCCTTCATTCAACAAAACATTCCACATTAGATCTTAACCATATCACTGTTTAGCAATTACAGAACTAAAACAACACATTTGTCTTGCAAAATATGAGAGAAAACATTTTATATCACTCTGTTATACAGAAAAGAAGCTCTCCGATTACTGACTACCTACTATGGACTGGAACATAATGACTGCAATACAGCTCTTCAGTACATACTTTACATTTTTCTATCTGCACTGACCACCTACTATGGACTGGAACATTATGATAACAATAGAGCTCAAGTACATACTTAGGCTCCCTCAAAGCCCATGAGTTGACAGTAGAAAATCTGACTATCTGCACTTCAAGAATCTTTAACTCAGAGTCTGTAATAACCTTAATGCTTTCATCATCTCTGTCCAAGAAATCTCACCAAACCAAAGCATGTGGATAAACTCTGTGAAATGCGCACAGCAAGCAGTATACACACACCGTCACACCTCCATCCATATGAAAACTCACCAAGATTTAGAGTGTTTCCATTCCTGTAGCCCTAAGCACTCTACAAACAAAAAATGACTTGGTGATTGGTGACTCATCTCTCTAACATACAGGTGCTTTCACTCCAATGGCTGGATAAGGATAGGGTTATTCTCAGTTTTCTCTCCAGCAACAGGATCTCTGATGTTACAAGGGAACTAAACACTCTTTCAAAGGGCAACATGGTGGTAGTCCAAGTGGGAGTGAATAATCCCCGAGAGATAGAAGTACATGTGACAAATGAATCCTTCTTTCACCAAGAATGATGCCTAGGTATAAAGAAGACATAATGGTTTCAACAACTGACTGAATAGTTAAGCCAGCATCATGGCATAGAGAGATAAAGCCCAATTGTGAAGCAGATTACATGGGTTCGATTAGAGTCTTGGGCATCTGTACTGCTGGCAGGGAAAGATGAGTATACTTGTACTGCAATGGGGAGGTGGGAGATGACGAGTGTACATGGGGCATACAATATGGTTAGATTTTCCTGGTGGTGCCTGGGAAAACAAATCAGAGTGCTTCCAGAGTGAAGCAAGGCAGCTAGCGGAGAAAAAAACCCTTGAAAAAATGAGGAACGAGTCAGTAAAGTCTGCCTACTGCATGTCCTATGCAAGGGATGGTAAAGGGGCATGTGTGGAGACAGGGAAAAGATAAACATTTCTAGCAGCAGTAGGATGGGAAAGCAGAACACTCTAATCTACTAGCTGGCCCCAGCCCTTATCAGACAGGCCATGGGGGAAGAGGTAGACCCAGTGATCAAAGAGTGGCACTGGGGTTAATTGATGCTCAGCTGTGTGAGACAAAGAGTGCAAAAAATGTTTTGGTGAATAACTTGTGTTATTCTAGGGAGATCCAGTAAGTCATCATGGGACAAAATGACTGATAGTCTAACTTGTTTTGCAAGGAATGGCCTGCACACTTTGTTCAAATATTTTAAGACACCGGCTAAAGCCTTTGCTGCCATCATAGTTCATTGTTTGTGCAAAGTCCAGTTAATAGACATTCCACTGTAGAAAATTCATCAAACCCAAATTTGGACCACACTAAGGTAGCTCTTCTTAATGTCAGAACTCTCAACAACATAGTGCCTGATCTTGATTGAGTCTCTCCTGCATCTACAATATACCCAGGTTTGTATAATTACTGAAACTTAGTTCAAATGTAAAGAAAGCACTCCCTCAATACTTGGGTTTTGTACCTACCCAGCTTTCAGCCACGTTGGTGACTGAAGTGGCATCTCTAAATATACAGACAGCGCAGTGGTGCAGCGGTAGCATTGTCGCCTCACAGCAAGAGGTTCTCCAGTTTGATTCTCGGCTGGGGTGCCTTCTGCGCGGAGTCTGCATGTTCTCCCTGTGTTCGTGTGGGTTTCCTCCGGGTGCTCCGGTTTCTTCCCACGTTACAAAGACATGCGTCTGGAGCCTTTCTCCCCGGGTCTCCGCTGAAAATTGGCTTTGTTCCAAGTCGGACTTTCCCAGTTAACAAATGTTAAATAAATAAATAAATAAAAATATCAGGGACCATATACCTTTTATACATATTCCCTGAGAACCATAACCAGAACTCCTAGAACTTTTAGATCATCACAAATACTCACAGTAGCAGTTTATAGCATGATCGGGAATACTTTAGACAATAATGCTAGATTCCTGAACGTCTTTGAAGAACTCCCTAGTAAAAAAAATATCCACTATTTTGGGGGACTTGGACTACCCCAATATTAACTGAAGCACCTATACCTGAAATGTAAGGTATCCTCAGATGTTCTTTGACTTAACAAAACTTTCTTGGAACAAATAGCTAGTACACCCACCAAGACACATGATATTCTAATTCTGGTCCTCACAACTACAGCTTCTACATGTTCTACTATCCAGGTCTCGCCTTCTCTAATTAAATTGGACCATAAACTTTTGACAGCTGCCTTCAAAACCTCGAAATATCCTAAAATCAATACCTCTAAATTTAAGAACTTCAAACAGGCAAAATATCAAAAATTTCCTATGACAGCAGCAGCTCAGACACTGACATAGCAGGTCACTTAAATACACAGAATTATCAGTCCCAAACAGAGCCAAAAAAATGGGGACTTCAAAAACAAACCACCCTGGTGAGCCACCAACAAGAAACTGTACAATGAGAAACAAAACCCTCAAATTATACAGTAAGTTCAAAACTCCACATAACAAGGACAGTACACAAAATATTCCCAGGGAACTGAAAATACTATTAGGACTAGTTAATGAAACAAAGGAAGACTAGTTTAAGTCCTCCTCTTGCTATACTAAAAAATCTAAAGAACAATGTCCAACGACATTGTCTATATACTAACAATCAAGTGCAAATTTCACCTGCAAAACATCTATTCAAATTCCATATGTCTCAGATCTCAGAATCCTTTGCACCCCCTATCATCATTAAGGAACATGCTCTGGAAGTGTTTAAGAGCATCAAAGATGCTCTTGTCAGGCCTCTCCTTAAATTGTTTAACATAAGCCTAGCTAAAAGACTGGTTTCTAATTAAGGCACACTGGAGTGGTGATGTTCTTCCACAATTGTGGCCCCACCGTGGGCCTTGGAACTTATAGACCCTTTAGACTTACAAGCTATGGAGTGTATCATAACTGATCTTATTAATTATAATGTCAAAAAATTATTTATTTAATATTTGTTTACCAGGATAGTCTGTGTGGCTGTAAGCCCATTTTCAGTGGAGTCCTGGTGAGAAAAGCTCCAGAAGTACAATTTACATAGGCGTTAATATTACAGGAAAAAAGTACATTAATATAATAAGAGAAATACAAATATACACTGACATCAATGGCATCACAATAAAATCAGAGGATGCTATCAAAAGCATTGTTTACAGAGTCTAAAGGTTTTTTTTTTTTTTTATTACATAGAAAGTATTTGAGGGTAGGTTTAGTTTTGTTAAAACAGTTTTTGTTGTTAAGAATCTCATTAGGCTAGACACTCAACAGTTTGGTTTCATCATAGGGAGCTCATGTCTGTTAAATCTAATTAAGTTCTTTGAAAGGGTCACATAGGCTGTTGACAGTGGCCATACTCCGGCATATCTTGACTTAACCAAAGCATTTGACACCATACCCCAGGTGGACACTGTAAGCAAGCTAAATGTCTTCAAAATAGTCCATTATGTGGTAAGATGGATAGTAAACTGGCTACAAAACAAAACTCATTCATGTGGCAGGTACCTCATCTGAATGCGTGAACATAACCAGTAATTTACCCCAAAGCTCTGTACTGGGACCCTTACTTTTCAGTATTTAATTCTATGATCTCCAATCTTGAGAACCACGACAAGTGTTCATCTATATCTGCAGATGACTGCAAACTGGGTGCAAATGTCAAGATCTCCACTGACACCTGTACCCTCCATAAGGAGCTTACCTTAGTTAACACTGGGTGTACTGAAAATGGGCTCAAATTAAATGCAAAAAAGTGCAGCGTCATTAACAACCTCTATCCTCAACACACACTACACACAATATCCCACCAGTAAACAAAAATGTAGTCAGGGACATGGGTTTCTGGGTTGACATTTCACTTTCCTTTGATCATCTGGCAACTGTTGTCAAAATAATCCTTCTGCTTAGCACATCTAATAGCAAACGGCATATCATCCAGATTTAAAGATGTCATTATACCCTTATATTAAGCATTAATTAGACCTATTATAGAGTGCAATACCCCCTTTGGGAGATACCTCATTCCACATATCAAACAACTAAGTTCCTAAACGAGAAGACCTCAAGCCTAAATACTCTCAGCTTCCAAGAAAGAACCTGTTGCCCTTGACTTCTTATAGCTTTGCAAGTCTAACAGCTCAGCAAACAGAACCAGAGACCTCTCTATTAGCAGATAAACAGAATATGATGGAGATTCCCTAGAAAGTGCCTCCCCTGTCTCTGAAATAAGCTCTCTGTGCAAGTTACTCAGTGGGACACATCATCAACCTTCAAAGAGAACCTGGATGACTGGACAGGTACCCTCAAATTTACCCTATGAATAACTGGCCTTGCCCTCCTTGTGAAAGGGGGTACAGCCTCGAATGTAGGAATTGGCAAGGTGTTGATGGTCAACAGACTACATACACTTGAAACTTTTATAAATCCCAAGAATAAAACTGTAGGCAGGTGTGTGCAGCAGGAATGAAATTACACTGTCACACAAACAGCTCAAAGAAGAGTTTAATGTGTACAAACTGGCTTGCAACATCAATAAGCTGGTAACAAAAACAGCCTAAAATGCATCAAGACATCTCTTGCAAATTATGAGAAGTTGGGGAACATGGCTCTAAGGAATTCTCATATAGCTGGTGTGGCTCTAAGGAATTCTCATATAGCTGGTGTGGTTATAAAGCAATCAAAGAAATGCTCATCTGCCAATGTACAAGTTCTGATAAATCTGGTTAAGGTCTTCTAAAATAAAAAAAAAAAATCTGTCATCAAAAAGATTGCATGACCTGGAACAGCATCATAAACATGAGTCCACTGAGGGCATAATATGTGCTGAACATGTTTGTATTGTTAATAACATGCAAGATAAAGTTACAGACAAACATGCAACAACCAGAAAATGAGCTGGAAACCTACGAGGAAAAGCTTAAAATTAATATCCAAAGTGCAGCATTTAGACAAGACAGCAAGAGCAGGGTGTAGCAATGTCTGTTTAACCAGTTGAAAGCTCTTTGAAGCAGTCACTATATACAATCTTAAAACCAAAGGGGCAGAATAAGAAATACAAGCTCCAATTTCAGACAGACCTTAACACAGTGAAAAAAAGACATCATCATACACTTTGTGCCACTGAGAAAGTGGTGTATATCATGCCAAGAACACAGTAGATTTCTGTGTCTAACACAGAGACCAGGAATCCTGGCAAGTAAATCAAGATGAGGAACATTCCAAGTTGTGCACTTTTAATTTATCTATGGTAAAGTAAAAACACTTAAGGCTTCCACTGGACATTCTGTCAGTAACCAGACATAATTAAAGATGGCTGTTAAAACAGTTTCACATCAGATGGCTTGTGGGATCAGAGCAGAGACAAGCATTATGCAAAACTGAGGAAATGAACAGAGTCAGACAAATTAAACTCATGCTAAATAAAAACAATTGTTCCAAGTTACAGAACTGAGATAGGTTAGGTGAGTAATGTCTTAACATCTAAAGGTTTGCAACCACATGGTGACAAAGTAAGAGCCTGATTGCAAATGCCTGAATCTAAAGCCAAAGTTGGTTCTCACAAGCTTTATAGGAATTATGCGGTTATCTTTTGGAGTTTGTTCCAAACTTACTGTATGTGAGTTTACCTTTACAAAAGTTAGCGTAACATGACAGTGATGTGTACTGGAGATGAAATAGAGAGAGAGACCTATAAATGCTTTAACTAGTAAATGAAGCACCCACACCAAAATATTTTCATATGCGCAAGTCTGTCACATTACCGGCAGGTGCCAGACAGAATGGTATTGGTGCAAATATTCTGCTAGAAAGTCAACATCTGCTTATGAGTGAACAGCCCTTATATATTGCCAAAGGGGAACATTCATACAGAAACAGGGGTCCTGGTCATAATATATGGATGTGGAAAGTTACACATATATATTTAAAGGAAATTGGCACTGATGAAAACTGATCATAAGCCACTACTGAATGCATTTAAACAGTCTTGTACAGGGCTCTGCCAAGAATGCAAAGAATATTAGTGAGACTACAGAAGTACGACTCAACTACAAAGTTTAACCCAGGAAAGGAGATGCATATGCTAGAGAGGCACAGTCACAGCAACAACAGGATAAGCTTGAGCAACAACTGGAAGTGTGCTGGATAACTCCATAGTTACCTGGGGAAGAAAAGATGTTTAAACCATTTAAGAGAGACAATACTTAAACATGTGAAAATAAAAAGCAGGCTGGGGCACGAGGACTACATAGCAAGACTCCATGGAAAAGCAGGAAGAATGAGTGGTTGTGAAAAATTATAGACAACTAAGTCCTTTTAAAAAAGCAGAATGGAAAGTTGTTGTGAGGAAGCAGAATGATCAGTTCAAGTTTATACCTCAGAAATTGTTTTGAATACTAAAGTTGCGATTGAAAAGCCTTCAATCAAGAAGTACAACAAAATGTATCCACAGAAATATCCAAAGAGCAGTCAACAATGGCACTTCCAGAAGCAGTAGTCGGCGAGTCAAGATTGTTCAAAATGCACCCTATGGCTATCCTGGGGAGGGGGGGGGCAGGCTACACTTGCTACAATATCAGCATTAAGTGCTTGGTGAGCTCTGTACTGCAAGAGATATACTGTTTGGTCAGAAGGCTGCACATGTGTGGCAGTCAGCATGCACCTCCTGAAGTCAGTCACAGTGGAGCTTTCAAGAATGTTGTGGGCTGGTGAGATCGAGGTGTACTGGCAGCAGTATGACACTATAACAGTATTGTTGATGATCTCGTTAGCCATGGATGTGGGTCGATTAGAGCCTGGCAGAGACAATGCAGGTCGGGTAGATACACAGTATGAGGGGAACAGCTGCTAGGAGCTTAAAAAAGAATGTTCAACTTATTTCACAGCACCCTGAAAAACTGTCAAATAAGAATATAATGCACCAATTCCTACTGCATCAACATTTGAAGTGTAGGCTATATTTACTCACAAATGTTCAAGATATGGAAGAATATTAATAAAGGCAGCAGGATTTTCAGAAAGTAAACAAATGCAGAAAAAGGTATTGGATTACATTTTTATAAATGTTCTGAAATGTTTTCATCTTTGTACTTGGGACACTAACATTGGAAAAAATATAAATTCTGAAATATATCAACATCACGCTAGAGAGGAAGGAGGCTGAAAGCAAACTGACTTTCCTAAGGGGGGAAAAAAAAGCAGATGGGATGAGTCCCGGGGTACTCAAGAATTTGTCCAACATGCCAGTAAACCTCTGACTGAGATTTTCAGAAGATTAATGGCCACTGTGCAACTACCTAATAAACTGGAAGACTGCAGCCATGGTAGCCATGTACAAGGGAAAGAGTATGAAAAATCCAAGGAACAGCAGACGTATTAACATAACAGTGGCAAGAAAAGTTGTAAAGAGACTCCTGATGGAAAGACTGACCATTTTCTTAATGGTAATCTCCAAAACCTACACGGTTTCATGGACAGAAAAAGCTGTCAGACAAGCCTCATCCAGTATTAATGACTAGTTTACAAAAAATTTTGACAAGGGAGTACCAATAGAAGATGTCGACCTAGACTTTAGAGACATCTTTGATTCAGTCCCACTTAGCATGCTGTGAGGAAAACTAGTAGGACTGGGATAGGATCAAGACCAAGGAACTGGATGTCTGCATGCTTCAATGGTAGGACACAGGAAAATGTAGTAAGGGGGACAATATCAGGGATAAGGAAAGTGATCAGTGTCTCACACACTGGTCAGTCCTGAGTCCAGTACTCTCCAGTATGAGTTTCAAACACTTCAAGGAATAGGGACCAAGATACACCTCTTTGCTGATGGCAAAAAGCTAGAGACAGCAGCTGAAGACTGGAATGGAAGAGTTTAAGGAAGGATTTGAACAGGCTGAACAAGTAGACAGAGGTGGCATTTCTGGGTCAATGAAAACAAATGTTAAGTAGTACTCTTCAACTATGGCAACCCTTTTGTGATACACCAACTTGAGGGAGGGGAGTGGAAATAACAACTAAAGAGGAAGCTTTGATCACACATGGATTGGAGCACAGTGAGTGGACAAAGACAGAAACAAAGAGAATGCTGGGGCATATATTCAGGGAGATAGATTACAGAAGCAAATATGTAATGTTTTCTTAAGACCATGATTTGAGTACTACATGCAATTCTGGACACCATATAGGAAAAGGCTGCTGGAGGGAATTCTAATGAAGTCTGTAATAAAGATCTGTGGATTGAGAGAAGGAAGGACTATGAGCACATGACCACATTGGTGAGACGTGAAGGACTCATCCTGAACATGACAGGCAGAGGGGAAATCAGGGGACACATCCACTAGTCAGTAAGGACTAACTATTCCTTGGATTTTTGAAAGTACATTTTACACATCTCACTGACTATCCTTGGAACAAGCTAATAATGGAATGGACAGTGGAGATGGAACTCACAGAAGCATTCAAGAGGACAAGGGACATCAGGAAAAAAGGATGAGAGGGAATGTAAAGATACAGAAGTACAATTTTAAATGCGCTTTTAAAGAGCAGTGTATATAGGCTGTGTGTCTCTTACTGCCTACAAGCAAATGAACTATAATGCTATGTAATGTACTACTCTACCACAATATCACTTCAAGTAATGCAATTCCTAAAGATGCAATTCAATGTTGAAAAGTAAACTGAAATGTTGTCATTAGATATCAACATTTATACATCTGGGTCTACCTTACAATAAGATGAGAATCTTTTTAACTAATCGATGTAAATTGTATAGATGTAAGAAATCATCATCATATCTAGCCCGAGACGATGTTCAGAATGTGTATCATGTGCGACTCGTGACTTACAACCAGTTCTCTGTCAGAAATGCATGCTGATTAAAGGTAGCTGCACGTAGCTGCTGTGGTGTCTTCAGTTTTGCCATTCTAATACACAAAACGTTACACACCTGCTTTACTTGACTAAACAGGTCATACTCTCTCCCGCTCTTCACAGAAATGTTTTACATACTGAAGCTTCTACCAAAATACATTACCAGTTCACCACTGTGACCGCTGAAGCCTTATACCAGTAAAAGGTCTTCTACAAGGAATACAGAACCTATCAACTTCTCTTACTTTATTTTAAAATTGAACAGCTAAACAAAGGATGCTCTGTAATTCTATATGATATTTTATGTGATATACTTTCATTTGAATTGCAACCCACACATCATTTACTGAACAGCACATTCTGGGTTATTTCAGTTTTGAACCACACTGAATGAAAATACCCAAATCACCACCGTTTTTGTGCAGACATGCACAAAACAAGTTAAACTTCAGAACATGAAGACAGAACATCTCCCACGTTTGATTGCTTTTCTTTCTTAAACAATTGAAGCATTAACTGCTTTAGCATTTCTATCTTGCCTTACAAACTCAATGAATCATTGAGCATTCTAGTACTTAACAGCGAAAAAAAAAAAAGCTACACTAAAAAAAAAAAAAACAAAAAGAGGATTCTGATGTTCAGGAGGCAGCAGGGGTCGACTGACTGGAATAGGCTACTGTAGCACAATGACAAACGTCAGCCCAAATGAGCAGGAGGACAAGAAATTACCAATGAAGAAACCATTTTGCTTATCCATAAACATAACAACAGAAGTCTCTGTGAAACTGGTTAAAAGAAAGTCATTAGGGAGATGGTCTGAGTGACATGCAGTTAGTTGTACTGCAGCATACATGTGAGCCTGAAGCAGCTTACAAGAGTGTTCTTCCTGAGAAGAGGAGGCTGGAGAACAGGTGCCACGCAAGTATTCTTCATTCTCTCAGATCAAACAGATTTTATCTTCCAGGAGATGCTACAGAAGTTAACTCAAACAATTTTAAAGGGCGATTCCCTTGGGCTTAAAACTAACAAAGTTTTTTCAAGCTTGCAAGGAATTAATGACCTTGTCAGGTTCAAATAAATTAATCTTGGCTATGTGCATTACAGGAGTTTCAAACAGAAAAAAATGCATGGACAGTCTAGTGAATACAAATAGCTAGTACTTTTAAATTTATTTAACTCTTGTGTTTTTACAGACAGGTCTTTGTTAAGTGATTTGGGATGAAAACTAAAATACACTATTTGCCATAAACTGTCATGCTGTAATGACTGGAAACTCCAGGTTTAAATGCTTGCAGTGCAACCAGCAAAGACAGAACTGTTGCATCTAATGCTTTTTGCCAGGCTACATATCTTTGACCAGCAACACATCCAATAAAACACTCAAAGTTCCCCCTCAATCTAACTTCCTTGAACATTTCTCTGTTCCAACTACTATGATCAAAACACACCTCCATAAACTAATACCCACTATTAATGCCCCAGACAATCTTCCAGGTGACTATCTTAAAAAAAACAGCAGAAGCAATGTTCTATCCCTTATCAACCCTGATAAATAAGATCTGTCTGAACATGACGTCCCATCAGTTTGGGAAAAAAAAAATGTTCATCATACCCCTTCACAAAGGAGGCACATTCACTGAGCTTTCCAATTACGTACCAATAGCTACACTAGTACCCTTATCAAACGTACTAGAGAAAGGTGTACACACACAAGTACTAGAGAAAGGTGTATGCACACAAGTAATCCACTATCCGTTATAAAAAACACGTCTCTCCCCAACTCAGCATGGTTTTAGACCCCAACATGGCACTACTGCTATGAACTTCACAACCATTAACACACAAAGAAATGGAGGTAACCTTGTGTCAGCAATTTTGTTAGACCTATCAAAGGCTTCTGAAAACATGCCACAAAAACTCTCCTTCATAGGCCTTACTACACCCTCACTACATTGACTCCATAGCTATCTATCAAATAGACCACAAACTGTAAATTAGCAAACTGACTTTACTTCTTTCTTCCCCAGAGACACAGGAGTTTCACAAGGATCAGTTCTAGGCTGTGTAATTTTAATCTCTTCAGTAACGACCTCTATATAGCTGCTAAGTATACTGCTATAGTCCAATACACAGACAATTCCACACTGGTGTGCTCTGACAAAGACATGGAAAAACTATAAGACATTATACAAGAAGCATTCTCTTCTGTGAAAAGTCATAGTTAAGCAAATCACAGCTCCTACTAAACTGCCTCCCTACAATCTAATACTCTTTACTCCCAAACAACATTCTGCGCAAAGGCACATGTAGTCTTAACCAATAACGAACAATACCAGAATCAAACATGCAACCCAGGAAAAACTACTAGACATCATCATAAATGAGCAGCTAAAACTAGACATCCACACATCACAAGCTGTAAAAAAAAAAAAAAAAATAAAGCATAAAAAATGTGGGCGCCTACACATCTAAAGCAGACCTGATTGAGACTGACAGAAAATGTATAGCCACTACTTTCCCACAGCCACCTCCCCTGTATACCACACCCATTTCACTAACCTTCATGCCATACATTTAAACAAACTGCAGCAAAGGAACAGTAAAACAGCAAAATGCCACCAACTTACATCTGTCCATCTCTCCAACAGCTGAACTTGTTACAACTCCACACTACTTAACATATACAAATTACAACTATACACATGCTTCTCCACAAGCCTGAAAACTGCCAATAACTACAAATCATCGTTCAGCAATACTACCCAAACAGAGCTTTATATTCCACAGGTAAAATCACTTTTCACAATCACCAAAGCCTATAATAATGCAGGAAACTCCCTGTATTCCACTAATATTGCCAGAGTCTGTAACCACATCCTACTTGCACTGAAATCAATCCAACAGCTAAGCTATTTCAAAAAACAATTAAAATCTGTTTTGATGAACAAATGCCTCTGCTCCTACATTTGATGGGCTAGCTCTATAAAGTACAGTTGTGTACACTTACCATAAATATAGACGTACGAGCGTATTCACTGTTGCAGTCATTACATTTGGGTTATCTGCCTGCAGGTAGCCCTCAGCAGGCCTGAATATCAAAGTCTTGGGTTCCTGCATCAGATGCTCTCTCTTCTTCCAGGACGTCAAGTTATCAGGGGTATAAAACATGTAGCCGACGCCATTACATCAGTTTTTCTTGCCCCAGATATCAGGTGCCCCCATAATGGAAAGCTACACCTCCAACAAAAAGCAAATACACCAAAAAGCTGAAATACACTAAACAAGAAGAAAGGTATAGCCAAGAGAAGTCAGGGGGCTGGAGGGAGGGTAACCAGGACTGCAACAGTGAATACACTTGAACATCTACATTTATGGTAAGTGTACACAACTGTACTATGTTCTTCGTGTTTCACTGCTGCAGTCATTACATTTGGGTTGATTCCCAAAGCTAAGGAAGGGAGGAGGAAGTTAGAGAGCATTAGGACCAGCTATTAAGCCCTGCAAGACTGCAGTGGCAAAACCAGCTCTGGATTTAGAAAAAATAAACATGTGGTAATGCTTGGTGAAGGTATGTACTGAGCTCCAGGTAGCAGCTTTTAGGATGTCCCTTGGTAGGGACACCTCTGAGAAAGGCTGCAGAGGTAGATGCAGACCTGGTTGAATGTGGTCTTATCCCCTGTGGGGTAGGTTTTCCATGGTGCTTATAGCAGAAATTAATGCAATGGGCTATCCACTTAGAAATGGTTTGCTTTGAAATGGCCTTCCCCTCTGCCCCTGCAGCAAAGCCAACTAGCAGCTGTTCAGATTTTCTGAGAGGCTTAGTCCTGTCCAAATAAAATCTAAGTTGCCTGTGCACTTCCAAACAGTGCAGTATTCGTTCTCCTTTGTTTTGTGGATTAAGGAAAAAAGTAGGCAAATGAATGGACTGATTAAGGGCCACACTAGACACCACCTTGGGCATAAAGGAAGGATTGGTCCTGAGAGACACCCTGTCTGCATGGAAGATGATGAATGGCTCCACTGCAACGAGGGCCTGTAATTCAGACACTCTTCTTGCTGAAGTGATGGCTAGAAGGAAGGCTGTTTTCCAAGAAAGGAATTTCAACTTTGCAGTTGCAGCTGGCTCAAAAGGAGGTAGCGTGAGCTTTTCCAGTGGAAAGTTAAGGTCCCAGGCTGGAGTAGGGGCTCTCCTGGGGTGGTCTTAAATTTCTGGCCCCTCTAAGGAATTGCTTTAGCAGGGGGTGAGAGAAGAGGGGTGGTTCAGTATTATAATGAGCAGAAATGGCAGAGGCATGAATTTTAACTGACGAGAAGGAAATGCCCTTGTGGAGCATCTCTGTTAAGTACTGAAGAATATGCGGTATGCTGGGCACCATTGTGCCCATCCCCTGAGTCTGGCTCCATCTAGCACCTGCTTACTGAGGGATGTTATTGGAGAGCTCAAGGAATTAACCAGGCTGCAAGGTTCTGGGTTTGAAGTTGAGGGTGCAGAATCTGGCCCTCCTGCTGGGACAGCAGGGAAGGGGTCTGAGGCAGGTGCCATGGCTCCAGCAGTGACATACTGCACAAGAGGGCAGTGCTGGCATGGCCAGTCTGGTGCAATCAGTATTGTCCTTGGTTTGTCCTGTTTGATCTTTAGCAGAACTTTTGAGAGGAGAGGCAGAGGAGGAAAGGCATAAACTGAGAGGCTTTCCCAGGTGAAGGACAGGGCATCCACTTTCCAAGCTTGACTGTGGGAAGTCCTTGTGCAGAATTTGTCCAATTGGTAGTTCTGAGGGGAGGCAAACAGGTCTATCTCTGGCTCCCGCATTTCTTTCTCAAAAGGTTGAATATCTTTGGTTCCAGGTTCCACTCGGGTGGGGTCCATTAGATTTCTGCTTAGGTCATCTGCCAGTGAATTTAGCTTGCCTGGCAGGAATTGAGCTTGTAGGTGCACTTGGTTAGCTCAAGGCTGTATTCCACAGAGCCATGGCTAGTCTGCATACAGGGCACGAGTAGGTTCCCCCCGCTTGTTTATTTACCACATAACAGTGCTGTTGTCTGTCATTACCAATAACAGTCCTGTAAGAATGTGATCCTTGAAGGGTGTCAGGGAATTCTGTACAGCTAACATTTCTTTTTGATTGATATGCAGGTGCATCTGACTCAGGTTCCATTTGGCCTGAATGCACTGCCCTGCCAAGTGAGCCCCCCATGCATAGTCTGATGCTTCTGTTGTTAGAGTTTGGGTGGCAGGGGGTAGAGTGAATGGAAGCCCCTTGTTGTGGTAGCAGGCCTCTGCCCACCAAAGGAACTCCTGCCTTTATGCAAGGAATGATAGGAATCATTGATTCCAAGTCCTGAGAATGTTGACACCATAGCCTTTTTAGATACCATTGTAGTTTCCTCATATGCAGTCTTGCATATGGAATTAGTAGAATGCAGGAAGCCATGAACCCCAGGGCTTGCAGGATTTTCCTTGCAGATAACTGGGTCTTTGTGGCCAGTAGTTTGAAGTAGGCTGTCAAATAAACTTGTTTCTCTGGCATGAGGTAAGCCATCTGGGAAGTGGTGTTCAAGGTTGCTCCCAGGAATACAATTTTGTTGCCAGGGTACTAGATGAGATTCCTTTTCGTTTATGGTGTACCCCAGTGAGGTTAGAAGTTTCTTTACAAATGCCAGATGTTTTAGTAGCATGTCCTGGCTTTCTGCCTGAATTAGACAATCGTCCAGGTATGGGTAAATATGAATATTTCTTTGCCTGAAAATGCAATGACTGGAGCTAGGCACTTTTTGAATACCCTGGGCACAGTAGATAAGCCAAAGGGAAGTGCAGAGAACTGATAGTGCATGGAGCCTATTTCCTGCAAGATTCCCTTATTGGAATGTGCAAGTTAGCTTCCTTTAAGTCTAAGGTTGGCAACCAGGCATCTTTGCCTAGCAAAGGAAGCAGCTGTTGAAGTGTTAGCATTTTGAATTTTGGGATTACCAAAAAGGTTTTTAGAATAGATAGGTCCAGGATAGGACGTCAGGAGCTGTCTTTTCTGGGTACCAGGAAAAGTCTTGAGTAAGAACCTTGTCCCCCTTTCTTCTGCTGGGACAGGTTGAATAGCCCTGATACTTAGAAGAGAGAGAACCTACTGTTGAGCTTCTGCCCACTGACTTGGGGGTAGGTCTGGCCAACCTTTTGGGGTTGGTAAGGTGTGGAAGTGGAATCTGTATCCTTGGAAAACTAGATTTAAAACCCATTTGTCTTGGGTAATGAGTTCCCAGTTTTTTGCATGGAGGGCGATCTTTCCCCTAAGGGGGCAGGCAGTTGAGCAGGGCTTTGAAGGTTTAAGGTTAAGTCATTGTGACATTTTTCCATAGGGGGGTGTCTTACTACTTCCAGCTTTGGAAGTGGGAGCCCCCCACTGCTTAGGCCTCTGAGTAACTTGAGACTGTAGCCTAGGTGGTCTGCTGTTCCTGGGTTTGGACTGAGAAGGCCTGGAAGAGACAGGAAAGGACCAATTCTTGGAAGGCCAATGCCTGCTAAATCTAGGAGGATGTACTTTCAGGAAATCTTTAACAGTTTGCATAGATTTAGCTTTTTCCTCCATCTTTTTAAGGACTTCTTCAGTTTTGTTGCCAAACAGGTGGTCTTGGTTTAGGGGAGCATCCAGTAATTTAGCTTTAACATGATCTGGCAAAATTTGCTCCTTAAGCCAAGCATGCCTTCTAAGTACAAACCCAGTGACAGCAGCCCTGCAAGATGCTTCTAAAGAGTCAAAACCACATTGCAAGGTATGTTTACCAACTTGTTCAGCAGAATGCATTAAATCCTGTAATTCTTTATTTTCAGCACAGTCAGGAATTAACATAATTTTCTGTTTAAGTAGTCCCATAATATGCTGCTGATACTTTAACATATGAAACTGGCAGTTTAAGGCCCTAATGGCCAAAGTAGCAGAAGTGTATACCTTCTTACTCCATCTGTGCAAGGCCTGGGGATCTCTTATCAGAGGGGGTAGGGTTTTTGGCAGTAGTAGCCTTAATGCCTTTAGGTCTTTGGGAAATGGACTTTGGGTCCACAGTAGGATTCTTGAAGAGGAACGTGTGAGAGTCAGGTACTCTGTAATACCTGTCAGGCTTCCTCGGAGCTGGAGGTAAAGTGTCTGGGCCAGGCTAGATTCCAAGAAGGCATCATCTACAATGTCCAGGACAGGAGGGATAGCTAAAGGCCTGTGTTGAGGGAGGAGTAAGGATTCCCTAAGCCTCTTTTTGGAGTCAGAGTAATCCTGGCTTTCCTAATGGAAATGCTCCCTAAGAGTGTGCAAGGTTTCACCAAAAGAAAAATCTTCTGGAGGGGAAGCAGAGGGAATGGAATGCTCTGCATCAGAATCCTCATAGGTAGATAAGGGCAAATCCTGGTAATCAGAAGAAACAGAAATTTCAGAATCCTGATCAGAAGATTCAGAAGGAAAATCAGTTCTAGGTCTCTTACAGGGTGAAGGCTGGCTTCCCCTAATTAAAGTAATAAGGTCCTTCAGCCATTCTTATAATTTGTTTTTTAAGCATATGGGCCTGACCATGCAGTTTGGACGTAGGTTTTCTAGGCATGGGTTGAGTTTTAGGCCTTGAAGAAGATAGCGTCGGTCTGAAATGCAAGTCAGTAGGCCTGAATACACCCTCAGAAGCCGGTGCCTGCACAGCGGCTCCGAACCCATCCAAGGTAGAGACATCCGCAGGTTCCATAGTCGAAGAAGCATCTCGCGGCATACTAGACTCCAAATAGGTCTCAGTAGAGGCTTGTGAATCTGAAGTAGCGGGTATCAGTGGCTGCGAAAGCACCTCACTGAGTACAGGTGAACTGGCGACTAGCTGAACGGAAGCATCGTCGGCAGCTTTGGACCTATGCAGTCTGTCTCTGTCTTTATCTTTATGTTTTTTTTCAGAATGTCGGTAGTCTGATGGCTTAACAAAGCCATTTCTGGATAGTTAAACAGAGTACCAAAATAATTTGCTGCAAAAGAGACCAACGAACAGTTCGGGGGTTGAATAAGGCACAAAACCAACAGCGAGGGATATCGTGGTCTGGGCCTAAGCAAGGAATGCAGTATGAATGAAAATCTTTATGAGGTATTTGCTTTCCACAGACAATACAATTGTTAACTTTTACTGACCTTGGTTAAGAGCAAGAAAAAGGATCCCCAATGGGGTACTTAGCTTTTATGAAGACTTCGGTTCTGTAACTCGGAAACAAAAATTTCAGGAGTCGGCTGACCGGCACTTACAAACTGTTTCTGCTTCAGGCACCGCGCTGCAAGAAAGACTGGGGTAATGGCATCAGCTGCATGTTTTATACCCCTGACAACCTGACGTCATGGACAAAGAGACAGCATCTGACGCAGGAACCCAAGACTTTGATATTCAGGCCGGCAGAGAGCTACCTGCAGGCGGATAACCCAAATGTAATAACTGCAGTGTTACCTTCGCTCTTGCACAGCTCTTCCTAAACTCCACCTCACTGCTCCATCCCACTGCGACATTTCTACTACTATACTAAATTCCTTCTAACATCTATTCCCGCACACTCTTCCTTATCTTACTCTTTCTACCTTCACACCTACTGCTACCACTCTCACATACAATTCTCACCCTCCTTTCTGTCTACACTCCTGTTACTGTCCAAAGACTATATGGCCATAATCTCTTTAACATGGTTCTCTATACCTTTAATACACAAGAGCAATCTTACTCTGCTTCCTGTTTCCCTATTCTCTCTCTCTCTTTTTCACCAAATCTCTCTCGAACAAATTAAAGCCATTACACCTCCTACCTTTCTCTCTCTCTTTCTCTAAAGACTGGGGGCTCAAAATACTAATCATCAAAATAGTGTCTCTCTGAAGCCTGCCATCTCTTTCTTTAACAAAATTCATGATTTATACTCCGTATGCTATTTCTTATTTCTCTTCCTGCCACACCACCAAATGGAAGACTCTGTACTTCAACTGTCTTAGACTCAGAAGACCACCTTGTAAATAAGATATACGATGCTACATATATTGTGAAATGCTTGTAAATATATATTCACTGCTTAAACTTCTCATGTACCCTGCAAACGTATGCACATTGTTTAAAATATCGTGTACTCTGTAAATACCTGAATGTTGTGTGTACACTGTCATTTTGTAGGTAATCTTGATATAATTTTTAAAAACATGAGGAGATTTCCTCCTTGGGTCTCCACTGAAAACAGGTTTAGCTAAAACCAGATAGATTTTCCAAGTGAACAAAGGTTAAATAAATAAAAGTCTTAAAGCAGTAGTAAATTTGAATGTTCAACACAATATCTGCTGATCAAAAGCTGTCCAATGGCAGACTACAGCAAAATATGTCATAATTAAATATTAAATTACTGTACTGTGTTCTAGCAATGCTTTTAGCATCTCAAAAGGTACATAAAAATCTAGACGCTGTGTTTTCTGCAACAAGCAGATGAAATCAGTTCTTAGAAAATGTCACATAACCTAGTACCTACCTATGAACCTATCAGCCCAAGGACCTACGTAAGCCTAGCCAACAAGGTTCCCTGGCTTACGCCACCCAAGAAAGTTAATTGATGTTGTTATTATTTGTGAACCATGGTTAAAGAACAAGGACTAGAAACCAGTTTACAAAATTACGGTTCACCTCGAAAGAGTCCTGTATTCATGCTTCTATTTTTTTAAACAAAAGACTTTACTGCATTTTTACTTCTCAGACAACTAAAGCATGGAATTTTCATCTATAAGAGAACTCTTTTTCAAACCGTCAATACAAAATAAATACACTAACATTACCAAGGTCAAGATGCAACAGATGTTGCACATATGCCATGCAATTAATGAAAACCTCAATTTTTTTATCCTCTGGTTATCTGCAGCACTCATATACTGATAACACTACTCGACTGTGTGTGTGTGTGTGTGTGTGTGTGTGTGTGTGTGTGTGTGTATACACACACACACATAATGTTTTATATATATATATATATATATATATATATATATATATACACACACACACACACACATATATATATATATATATATATATAGTTCCCTATCAGAAGCCTGAAACACTATAAGCCTTAAAATCAAAATCCTGAAAACTAAAGCCTGAAAATTCAAAATCCCGAAAGCCCAAAATCCTGAAACTCAAAATCCTGAAAACACAAAATGGACATACTGACGTCATTGTGGCTTTGCTATTGTTAGCCCTGTGGTGTTAGGTCATGCGTTGGGTTCAGGTAAGTGTCTTGATTGGTTTTATGTTAGGGTTAGGGGCGGTTTAAGTGAGTTAGGGTTAGGGCGCAGGTTAGGCATGTATGCAATAGTGACAAATATTGGGGTTAGGGGCGGTTTAAGTGAGTTAGGGTTAGGGCGCGGGTCAGGTGAGTGTGCAATAGTGACGGACCTTAGGGTTAGGGTCAGGGTCAGTTGGTAGATATTAGTGTCTTTATAGTGACATATTAGCATTATTTGTGGTTTCAGGATTTTGGGTTTTCGGGATTTTGAATTTTCAGGCTTTAGTTTTCAGGATTTTGATTTTCAGGCTTATAGTGTTTCAGGCTTCTGATAGGGAACCATATATATATATATATATATATATATATATATATATATATATATATATGCGTTAGTGTGAATGTGTATATATATATATATATATATATATATATATATATATATATATGTGCATGTATGTATATATATATATATATATATATATATATATATACACACACACACACACACACACACACACACACACACACACACATATATATGTATGTGTGTGTGTGTATATGCATGTACTGGGGATGCACAAGCCAGTGCATTTCTTTGTGCCAGTCCCAAGCCCGGATAAATGGGGAGGGTTGCGTCAGGAAGGGCATCCGGCGTAAAATTTTGCCAAAACATTCATGCGGACAGCAGTAAATATTTACATACCGGATCTGTTGAGGCCTGGGTTAACATCAATCACCACCAGTACTGTTAGCCAAAAGGGTACTGGCAGAAATTGGGCTACTGTTGGCCGAAGGAGGAGAAGAAGGGGAAGGCATGGCCGAAGGCTGGAAGAGAGGAGAAAGGCTAAGACTGTGGTAGTGAGGGTCGGAACTTTGAATGTTGGCAGTATGACTGGTATAGGGAGAGAGCTAGCTGATATGATGGACAGAAGGAAGGTTGGTATATTGTGCGTGCAAGAGCCCAGATGGAAGGGTAGTAAGGCTAGGTGTATCGGAGGTGGGTTCAAATTATTTTATCATGGTGTGGATGGGAGGAGAAATGGCGTAGGTGTTATCCTGAAGGAACAGTATGCTAAGAGTGTTTTAGAGGTGAAAAGAGTGTTGGATAGGGTGATGTTTATGAAGCTGGAAATTGACGGTGTAATGATGAATGTTGTTAGTGCATATGATCCACAAGTTGGGTGTGCGATGGATGAAGTGGTGATGACTGTACCCAAGGGTGAGAGAGTGGTGATTGGAGCAGATTTCAATGGGCATGTTGGTGAAGGGAACAGAGGGGATGAGGAAGTGATGGGTAGGTATTACGTTAAACAAAGGAATGCAGAAGGTCAGATGGTAGTGGATTTTGCGAAAAGGACAGACATGGCTGTGGTGAATACATATTTTAACAAGAGGGAGGAGCAAAGGGTGACATACAAGAGTGGAGGAAGATGCACACAGGTGGATTATATCTTATGTAGGAGGGCCAGTGTGAAGGAGATTGGAGACTGTAAAGTGGTGGCAGGGGATAGTGTAGTTAGGCAGCATAGGATGGTGGTTTGTAGGATGACATTGGTGATCAAGAAGAGGAGGAGGAGTGTAAGGGCAACACCAAGGATCAAATGGTGGAAATTGAAAAAGGGTAATTGTGAGGTGGAGTTCAGGGAAGAATTAAGACAGGCACTGGGTGGCAGTGAAGAGTTACCAAATAGCTGGATCACTACAGCAGAGCTAGTAAGGGGAGACTGCTAGAAAGGTGCTTGGGATGACATCTGGACAGATGAAGGATGACAAGAAGACATGATGGTGGAATGAGGAAGTACAGGAGAGTATACAGAGAAAGAGGTTGGCAAAGAAGAAGTGGGATTGTCAGTGAGATGAAGAAAGTAGACAGGAGTATAAGGAGATGAGGTGCATGGCAAAGAGAGAGGTGGCGAAGTCTAAGGATAAGGTTGGATGATGTGGGTATAGTGAATCATGAAGTGCAATGGATTAGCAAGGAGGAAGTAAAGACAGCTATGAAGATTATGAAGAATGGAAAGGGTGTTGGTCAAGATGACATACCTATGGAAGCATTTAGGTGAAATGGCAGTGGAGTTTCTAACCAGATTGTTTAATGAAATCTTGTAAAGTGAGAGGATGCCTGAGGAATGGAGAAAAAGTGTTTTGGTACTGATTTTTAAGAATAAGGGTGATGTGCAGAGCTGTAGTAAGTACAGAGGGATTAAATTGATCAGTCACAGTATGAAGTTATGGGAAAGAGTAGTGGAAGCTAGGTTAAGAAGGGACATGATGATTAGTGATCAGCAGTATGGTTTCATGCCGGGAAAGAGCACGACAGATGCGATGTTCTGAGAGTTTTGATGGAGAAGTACAGATAAGGTCAGAAGGAGTTGCATTGTGTTTTTGTAGACTTAGAGAAAGCATATGACAGGGTGCCTAGACAGGAGTTGTGGTATTGTATGAGGACGTCGGGAGTGTCAGAGAAGTATGTAAGAGTGGTGCAGGATATGTACGAGGGTAGTGTGACAGCGGTGAGGTCAGGGGTGGGAGTGATGGATGCGTTTAAGGTGTAGGTGGGATTACATCAAGGATCAGCTCTGAGCCCTTTCTTATTTGCAATGGGGATGGACAGGTTGACAGACGAGATCAGACAGGAGTCCCCGTGGACTATGATGTTTGCAGATGACATTATAATCTGTAGTGAGAGTAGGGAACAGGTGGAGGAGACCCTGGAGAGATGGAGATATGCTCTATAGAGAAGTGGAATGAAGGTCAGCAGGACTAAGACAGAATATATGTGTGTGAATGAGAGGGAGGACAGAGGAATGGTGAGGATGCAAGGAATAGAGGTGGCAAAGGTGGATGAGTTTAAATACTTGGGATCAACAGTTCAGAGTAATAGTGAGTGTGAAAGAGAGGTGAAGAAGAGAGTACAGGCAGGATGGAGTGGGTGGAGAAGAGTATCAGGAGTGATTTGTGACAGACGAGTACCAGTAAGAGTGAAAGGGAAGGTCTACAAGTGGGTAGTGAGACCAGCTATGTTATATGGGTTGGAGACAGTGGCATTGACAAAAAGGCAGGAGTTAGAGCTGGATGTGGCAGAGTTAAAGATGTTAAGATTTGCACTGGGTGTGACGAGGATGGACAGGATTAGGAATAAGTATATTAGAGGGTTAGCCCAGGTTGGAAGGTTTGGAGACAAAGCCAGAGAGGCAAGATTATGCTCGTTTGGACATGTGCTGAAGAGGGATGCTGAGTATATTGGGAAAAAGATGCTAAGGATGAAGCTACCAGGTAACAGGAAAAGAGGAAGGCCTAAGATAAGGTTTATGGATGTGGTGAGAGAGGACATGCAGGTGGTTGGTGTGACAGAGCAAGATGCAGAGGACAGGAAGAAATAGAAACAGATGATCCAGTGTGACGACCCCTAACGGGAACAGCCGAAAGACGATGATGAGATAGATATATATATATATATATATATATATATACATATATATGACGCGCGCACACACACACACACATATATATATATATATATATATATATATATATATACATACAAACACACACACATATATATATATATATATATATATATATGTATATGTGTGTGTGTGTGTGTGTGTGTGTGTGTGTGTGTGTGTATATGTATAAATATAAACAAAAACAATTCTGTTCCAAGCACTCCTGACCTTTAAGGGGATTTTCTCTAAATGACTGCAAACTTTTGCCTAGCAGAGAGAGAAATCATGATGTCCATTTACACAAAGAGAGAAACTGGTCTTATATACTTGTTCATCCTCATTGTTAAGAAAAAAAAAATGTTCACAGATTTCTTGCAGTTTGCAAGAACTTTTAGACTATAAATGATTTATTTTAACATGATGAATCCCACATTATTACAATACTGGCTACTTACCAGATGGGTTACAAATTTTAGTTCACATGTTATCTGACAGATTAATGCCTAACAAACCCATTTCTAGTTAAGAAAAAAAAAAAGATTAGTAGTTTTCACACATGCAAATCCAGGATTCTAAAAAAAGAGCTGATACATTTTTTAGCTTTTATATTAAAACTACTGGGAAGTTAGTGTGGATGATGTAACATACTAACAGAGTGCAATACTTTGAGTCCTTCCCTCTTCCATTTCTTTAATATGCAGACTTTCAGAATTTTAAGTTGCTGTATGTTATTTTTCTTAACGCAAAAATAAAACATGGGGAAGGCCAATGATATATAATTTTATTGTTAATATTGACACTTCATGTGAGGTACATGGTTTTCTTATGGAAGGTACTCTAGTATGAAAGGTAATATCACATCAGTGAGACATTGTTCATAGCATAAATGTATAATTTTTCCTGTGAATCACTGAGTCTGAAATAACTGTTTTATTCTATACTTGCATGGTATCGTAAAGTTAATTTACATATTTTAAAGACAAACTGATGGTTTGCTACATGATATTCTTTAAAAAAATATTTGAGATGTGTGTGTCAGTAATTAGATACAAGACATATATAAGGACTCCACTTACCACTATACACTTACACATTCACAGTCATGGAACCATCTGGATGTTTCAACTGTGAGGGATGATTAGTTTGTTATAGTGATAACTTAACGCTTACAACTTGGTGCAAATATTATTTTGGTGTTTTCTATATCCATCCAGCTTTACTGTTTGTTCTCACACTTAACTTGTCTATCTTCCTTGGCAGATATTTTCTGTCTACTTGATATATGTCTAACACATGATATATGTAATAAAGAAACACCTCACAAAGAGGATTACTGGCCTCAAACAGATGCCCTACGCAGACTGTCTCAAACTCCAGCTTTACTCCATCGCATATCACCTGCTCAGAGGTGATCTCTGCCTAACATACAAAGCTATGTCAAACCCAGAGCTGTTGGACATGCTCCACTTAAAGAAATACCAATCCCTCCGAGCTACACACTCTAGGGACCTAAACCTTGTCACCACAATAAACAGAACATGCTGGAGGGATAGATTCCTGTCCCAGAGACTTCCCATACTCTGGAACAAACTACCTATCTATAGCAAACAGAGCTCCTCATTAGCACTCTTCAAGTAAAATCTTGATGACTGGATGGGAGCTAGGAAATTAACCCCGGGGATCACTTCTGTGGCTCTGCTTGACAGGGGACAGGAAAATAATTTTCTTGGGTAGCAAAAGCCAGGGTACATTTTTGGCTAGGCTTATATAGGCCCTAGGGCCAATAGCTTAGTACCCTCCTATGAGCATATCTCACCTATAAACTTATCACAAGTACCACCTTACTTTCTCAAATTACTCTGTCCAATCGTTTTACTGTCACCCTGATTACCTCACTGCACCCAAACTCCTCACCTACACCATGTACAGTGCTTTGCATACTAGTAATAGTGATATAATCACATCAACCTAAATTTGTGATTATAAATATGTAACACATGAAATACTTATTTTCCACTATTGTTATGTACTAATTGTTCCTTTATATATGATTTTATGTATAGCTTTGTATTATGTATATTGTGTGCTCTTATTTATGCTACTACTGAGTAAGTTTACAACACATGTCTTTTGTTACTTGTCTTTTATTACTTGTGTTTATTAGAGCTTTCCCCCTTGGCCTCCGCTGAAAATGGGCCTGTGCCCAGTCGGACTATCATGATAAACAAAATGTCAAATAAATAAATAGTAATAAATATAGCACTTCTTAATGCTAATAATGTCACGCAAAAGTTTTAAAGATGCAATCATGGAATGACCTGCATAAATGTATGGCCTGTTATGGGGTTTGAACATAGGATTTAATTACGAGGTTGTATGATTACAGGATTGTTAGGAGCATTTATAAAGTGCAGCAAAGATTCCATGTATTCAGGATACATTTTCTTAGGCTCACAGACATCAAAGAGGAACATTACAGGTTTGCATCATGCATATTCAGTACTATAGGAAATTAGTATTTATGAGTATTAAATGGTAATCAAAATGCTTTGTCAAGGGTGCCAAGATCAGATGGTTATCAACTCTGTGTTATTTCTGGGGAGGAGGATGATCAGATGGTTAGTAACTCTGTTAGTCTGAGGATGATTAGACGATTAATAACTCTGTGTTAATCAGAGGAGGAAGCTGATCAGATGGTTAGTAACTCTGTGTTAATCTGGGGATGAGGATAACCAGATGGTTTATCTGACAAGGACTCAGGTCTCCTGTACCTTCTTTCCTGAGTATATGAATTCACGATTATCAGGATCAGTTAGGGACAGCTATCGTGGAAATGTTAAAACAAAAAAGTGTCAGGATGGATTTATTCAAGTAGAATTATTTTGGACATTGCTTCTCTGCAAGCTAGGACAGAAACTATAATTATGTTCTGTAAGATTTCAGAAATCATGCAGCAGCTTGAGGAAAAAGTATAGCCATGCTTTGTTTGTTAAGGTGCAGTGTGAATAGAAGACACCATCAGAAAACTATAGATAAAAACATTACAGCATTAAACAAATAGACCAGTGTTATACTGTGACTTTGTTCTAATGTCAGGTAAATTTCCTTACAGAAGAGGTCATAGAAGCAAGTGTTCATAAATTAAGAACTTTCCAGAACGGTATTCTCTGCATGGCCATTTATATGGTAAAAAGGAAGTTTACTGGCTGATGCAACATTCAGCTAGTTGTAATTGGAAAATATTCCAAAAGAACCATCTAAGCTAAGCAGCTGCTGATTTTGTACTCTGTACATGTATTTAAACTAGCCATTTAATCTGTCATACTTAGAGTTAATTTTCAGATTATCAAGATGCTGCTATCACATTCAGTAAAAATAAAACCTGCTTACTAAAGCATTTTCTCCAAGGATTTTACATGAGAAGAACCACAGTCAGACTTTTCAATGTGTAGCTCTAAGCAGGCTCCATCATGTTCTTGGGTAACTGCATACTATGGTCCTAAATTTCTTTAAACACCTTATGCAATACCATTCATTAGTAATTTGCATAATCTTTTCTCAGCAACTTACATTCAGTTCTACAAAGTATTCTAAAACAAATCACAATGGTCATGATGCCACTACAAAGGAACACCACACACCACTTCACCACTTTTTAAATATGATTTACCTCAAAATGCTTCCACTGCAGGTAAGGTTCTCATTTTTTAAAGTGGGGAAAAAAAACAAACCAATGGCAGCGCTACTGAATCACTCCTGAAAAGAGGCACTTGCGCCATGTATGTCTTACCTAATGAAGAGATAATTGCAATACTGATGTTCCTTTGTTAGACGGGAGGCAGGTAATAAGCAGTGATATACCGAGCTTTAGAATCAGCCTGGAATCTACAGGACGAGGAGTGTGCAGCTCAGTGAGACTGACTGCACAGGGCCTGTCTGCAAGACACAGGACTGGCCTAAGCAGCTGTGAAACCTTTACCTGCAGTCCAGAGGTAGGTCTAGGAGGACAGACCAGAAATAAAAAGAATCTTAATCTGACCCAGAGGCACCGACCACTTCCAGTGTACTGCATATGCAGGCCCACAAAACTAATGCTGATTCCAGATTCTGTCAGAGACAGACAGAACAGTAAAGCTCCCAAAAGCTATGTCTGTCAGTAACATGATATGAAAAGTCATAAAGAACATGATTTGGTTACTGAAGGAAAGGAAAAATGCTTCAATGCAACCACAGAGCAGCCAAACTTATCAGAAACACAAACTGACTATACTTAACACAAATGCAAACAATAAATCACATTCACCACTACACGCTATACCTACTCTCACTAGGAAATAAGAATCATATAGACATTTAAATAGTTATGATCAACCAAGTGTGTACTTACATGTACATAAGATCACAAGAAAAACAATATACGTAACTAGTTCCCGCAATACTTTCTTCAGGTACTTTTCACGGGTCATAATAGTCTCCTCCATAAGTCTTGTACCCCAAAGACCTTTTGAAACAGAAAAAAATGGAGCATTAGTTGTACAACACATCACTGCATATATCTAAGAAAATCATACTCCCTGTACATAACATGCAGTATGAAACAAAAAGGATACGACACCTATTAGGAGGTAAGGTACAGTTCCTTATCACTACCTAAAAGTAGGTCCTTCTAGCAGTCCATCTCCCATTGCTCTTTTGCTCTCCTCACTCCATACATAATAAAAGCCATATAGAAAGGAATATTTCTAAATTCTGAATGCTAGACGAACTGCTAAAACAGGACCAACTGTGGAGAAACTATGAGATACAAGCAGAGCCAAGACTGTCCACAAAATACTAGTGATCAACATTAATTTCTGTGATCACTGTTGTACAAACGCCCAATGTTTTTTCCAGAAGGTCAAACTGAAGGTGTACTGGGAATTGATCCTTTCCAGGATGCCACAACCTTTAGTGGGGGGTCTGGGGGGGGGGGGTCAGGAGAGCATACCCCCCCTACAAGAACTTTTTTTGTGTGTTTTTTAGTGTTTTGTAGTGCTGTTCACATTAGCAGAGTTTTGCTCAACTGAGGTTGCACTTGCGAACGGCAATCTCATACATATGAGTCAGTATCTTATCAAACAATAGATACAAATTTGGCTACAAAAGTAAATGGAGATGTGCACCTCGTACTAGTGTTATGGGGTAAAACAGGACAGAGTTTAATGTGTACAGCTAGAAATGCATGTAAAACATGTCAAACTGCAATAAAAAGAAGCAAAACCATCCATTACTGCCAAATGTTGATTTGCAATGACAAAAAATTGTATCAGCTAATACAGAAGGAAGAAGAAACAGTAAGAAATAATCACTAGGAAGTTGGACATTTTTGGTATTAACCTATTGGAGAATGAAAGTTCTCCATCAGTGTGTTAATCTACAGGAAATGTCCACTGAAAAATAAGTCAAACACTTCACAGCAGCATATTAAGCTGCCATAAAGCTCGGATTGTAAATAAAGCAAATGGCCCCGATTTTTTCAGTCAGTAAACTGCGTTTTGCTGTTTAGTCAGTGCAAATTAATAAAACATTAAGTAAATTAAAACAAAGTTAAAAATAATAAATGCTTGTGTGTGTGTGTGTGTGTGTGTGTGTGTGTGTGTGTGTGTGTGTGAGAGAGAGAGAGAGACGGGGGGAGTGAGTGTGTGAGTTTAAGGTCAAATCTGACAGGACAGTCCCTAATTCACAAATAGTAAACAGAAAATGTGCTGCCTGGCATCACTCCAGCAAACTTGAACTATAAGTAAACAGTTTGCTGTTGGTAAAATAACTATACAAACAACACTGTAGCAATATTCCTCATCTGAGTTCTTACAAAGTCCATAGTCATCACAGTTCCACAATGAAAGGATTTATCACACATTCAAATAGTAATGAATCACATTAAACACAAAAACTCTCTAAATGTAGAGTAACACATTTTCGCCATCCTTCCCACTCAAAGTTGCTAGCAATTCATTAGTAACTGTTGCACATTTTGCCCATCTGTTCCACATAAAGAGACCGTGTTCCTCATTCTGGTGATGGAAGACTTGAGAATGTACAACATATTAAGTTAATAAACAGGGCAAAAGATGAATAAAACATTAAAATTAAAAAATATACCACCTGCAACAGTACATAAAAGCAGATTCTGAACAAACTACACACACTTTAGGAAACCTAAACAGCATCACACACAATTATAAAATAGAAACTTACCTGTAACATAATTAGCACAACAAATAACCCTTAAAAGACATCCCTCTCTTTAACCTTCTAAGTTTAGTACAGTGGATATAAAAAGTTTACACACCCCTGTTAAAATGCCAGGTTTTTGTGATATAAAAAATGAGACCACAATAAATAATTTCAAAACTTTTTGGAGATTGGAGTGCTTTTGCAAGGAAGAGTGGGAAATATTGCCAAGTCCAGATGTTCCATATCATGGTTAAGGTGTTTACCTTACAGACATAAGGTGCAGGGCTTGATTCTCACATGGGGTAATTGGCTAGGCTTAAAATGGCCCACAAGGGCACTTAGCCTAGTACTAATTTAGGGGATTGGGATGGTGACCTAACGGTTAAGGTGTTTGCCTTACAAACACAAGGTGCGGGGTTTAAGTCTCACAAGGGATAATTGGCTAGGCTTACAATAGCTCGCAAGGGCAGTTAGCCTTGTATGAACCTATGAAACCTATAATAGACTTCTACCTAAGAAGACTGAATGTTGTAATTAAATCAAAAGGTGCTTCAACAAAGTATTAGTTTAAGGGTGTGCACACTTATGCAACCAACATTTTTTATTTTTTATATTTTTCCCCTAACATATTTGTTTTTCAATTGAATTGTACAGGTTATACGTTATATTAAAGGTGGGAAAAGTTTTTGAAATGATTTATTGTGGTCTCATTTTTTATATCACAAAAACCTGGCATTTGTAATCTGGGTGTGAAAACTTTTTATATCCACTGTACATCTGCTAACATACAGTCCCAAAGAATTGCAAATAATGCACAGCAAACTAAAAGAGACACACCTAGTGGGCAATGACAACAACAAAATATCTTGAGAAAAAATCTGTATGCATGTGTGCGCGCGCATGCGTTTATATATATATATATATATATATGTAGATAAATATAGATATATACGTATATGTGTGTGCACATACATCTATACATATTTTATATATATTTATATATATATATGTGTGCACACACACACACACATATATATATATATATATATATATATATATACACACACACACACACACACACACACACACACACACACATATATATTTACACAAGCACACAGGATTAAGTCATGAAAGATAGAAAACTCAAAAGAGAAATGGTATAACAATGTGTGTGCACACATACATAGTACAGTTGTGTACACTTACCATAAATGTAGATGTTAGAGTGCATTCACTGTTGCAGTCATTACATTTGGGTAATCTGCTGGCAGGTTGCCCTCAGTCAGCCTAAATATCAAAGTCTTGGGTCCTGCGTCGGTTGCTGTCTCCTCTTCCATCAGGTCGTCAGGGGTATAAAACATGCAGCCAACACCATTTTCTTTAGTTTTTCTTGCCCCAGATGTCAGGTGCCCCCCAAATGGGGAGCAAAAAAAAATATATATATATATATATATATATATATATATATATATAAATGCAATTGTAACAACATAAACTTTACCTTCATCTAAAAGCAAATACACCACAAAGGCTGTAGAATATAGTGAAGGAAAGAGAAGTTCTAGAAAAAAGGGGGATGGCAGGTGGGTAACTGCAACAGTGAATACACTCATCTACATTTATGGTAAGTGTACACAAACTGTACTATGTTCTTCATGTTTCACTGTTGCAGTCATTACATTTGGGTAGAATCCCAAAGCTGTGGATGGGAGGCTAGAACTAAATAGCATTAGGAGCGGCTATAAGGCCCTGCAGAACTGCAGTGGCAAAGCCTGCCCTGGACTTCAAGAAGAGAGGCAAATGATAATGCTTTGTAAAAGTATGAACAGAGCTCCAAGTAGCAGCTTCTAGAATGTCTTTGGTTGGCACCCCTCTGAGAAAAGCTGCTGAGGTAGATGCAGCCCTGGTGGAATGTGACCCGATTCCCTTGGGCACCGGTTTACCATGATGCAAATAGCAGAAATGAATGCAGTGGCTTATCCACTTTGAAATAGTCTGTTTTGAAATAGCCTTCCCCTCTGATCCTGCAGCAAATGCCACCAGTAGCTGCTCGGACTTTCTTGGAGATTTGGCCCTGCTTAGTTGTCTGTGTACATGCAAGGAATGCAGAATCCGCTCCCCTTGTTCTGCAGATTTGGGTAAAAAGTTGGCAGGTGAATAGTTTGGTTAAGAGCCACACTGGATACCACCTTAGGCATAAGGAAGGATTGGTCCTGAGGGACACCCTGTCAGGGTAAAATGTAATAAAAGGCTCCACAGCCATGAGGGCCTATAGTTCTGAAACCCTTCTTGCTGAAGTGATTGCCAGAAGGAAAGCTGTTTTCCAAGATAAAAACTTTATATCCGCAGTAGCTGCTGGTTCAAAAGGAGGCAGGGTGAATTTTTCCAAGACAAAATTGAGGTCCCATGCAGTAGTTGGTGATCTTCTGGGAGGCCTTAAATTTTTGGCCCCTCTAAGATACTGTTTTAGCAGAGGATGCGAAAAGATGGGAGGCTCTGTGTTGTAATGATCCGAGATGGCAGAGGCATGGATTTTTATTGATGAAAGGGATAGGCCCTTGTCAAGCATCTCAGTCAAGTATTGTAAAATCGGAGGAATATTTGGCTTTGTTGTGTCCGTCTCTTGTGCTTGGTTCCAAGCACAGAATCTCTTCCATTTATCAGCATAAGATTTTCTAATACTAAGCCTTCTGGATTCCAAAATGACATCCATCACAGATTTACTGAGAGGTGTTTAAATAATTACATGATCAGCCATGCTGCCAGGTTCAGAGTTTGGAGCTGATTGTGCAGAATTTGATTGCCCTGCTGAGACAGTACATGAGGTATTTGAGGAAGTACCAAGGAAGGAGTTGAGACATACTCCTTAGAATTGGGTACCAGTGCTGGCGAGGCCAGTCCGGGGCAATTGGGATTTTTGGTTTTTCCTGTCTGACCTTTAGTAAGACCTTCGGAAGAAGAGGAAAGGCGTAGACTGATAGGTTTTCCAACTGAAGGATAGGGCATCCACTTTCCATGCTTGTCTGTGATAAGTCCTTGTGCAGAATTTGTCCAGTTGATAATTCTGTGGAGAGGCAAATAGATTGATGTCCGGACTCCCCCATTTCTCTTATCATGCTGAAGACTTGTGGATCCAGTTTCCACTCGTAAGGGTCCATAAGATTTCTGCTTAGGTCGTCTGCCAGAGTATTTTGTTTTCCTGGCAGGAATTGAGCTTGAAGATGTATTGGTAAGTCAAGGCTGTGTCCCACAATGCCATGGCTAGTCTGCAAAGGGGGTAGGAATGTGTACCCCCCTGCTTGTTTATGTACCACATAACCGTGGTGTTGTCTGTCTTTATCAGTAGTTGTCCTGGATGAAGTACATTCTTGAAGGCTGTCAGGGCATTCCGAACAGCTAACATCTCTTTCTGATTGATATGCAGATGCATTTGTTTTGGGCTCCATATGCCCTGAATGCATCTCCCCGCCAGGTGGGCCCCCCAAGCATAGTCTGATGCGTATGTAGTTAGGGTTTGGGTGGCAGGGGGTAAAGTGAAAGACCGTCCCATGTTCTGGTCACATGTCTCTGCCCACCAAAGAAACTCCTATTGTAGGCAGGGAATGAGAGGAATCATTGTTTCCAGACTGTGACAACGTTGACTCCATAAACTTTTTAGATACCACTGTAGTTTCCTCATATGCAGTCTTGCATATGGAATTAGTAGAATGCAGGATGCCATGAACCCCAAAGCCTGCAGAATTTGTCTTGCAGATAACTGGGTTTTTGTTGCCATCTGTTTGAAGTAAATAGTCAGTTGCCTTTGTTTGTCTGGCGTAAGGTAAGCCATCTGGGCAGTTGTATTCAAGCTTGCACCCAGGAATGTAATCTTTTGAGAGGGTACCAGTTGTGATTTCTTTTCGTTTATTGTGTACCCTAAGCCTGTTAGAAGCCTTTTTACAAACGCCAGATGTTGAAGAAGAATGTCCTTGTTTTGTGCTTGAATGAGACAGTCGTCCAAGTAAGGATAGATTTGTAAGCTTCTTGGTCTGCAAATTGCATTTACTGGTGCCAGGCACTTTGTAAAGACCCTGGGCGCAGTAGATAAGCCAAAGGGCAGTGCAGAGAATTGGTAATGCATAAAACCAGCCTTGAAGTGGAGGTATCTTCTGCACAATTCCCTTATTGGGATATGCAGGTAAGCCTCTTAAGTCTAGAGTCACTAGCCAAGCGTTCTTGCCCAGCATGGGCAGAAGCTGTTGCAAAGTCAGCAATTTGAATTTTGGGATGTCCAAGAATGTGTTCAAAATAAATAAATCCAGTACTGGGCGCCAGGCATTGTCTTTTCTGGGAACCAGGAACAGTCGAGTAAAACCCTTGCCCTTTTTCCTGTTCTGGTACTGGTTGAATAACCCCCATATCCATGAGGGACGTATCTTGTTTCTGTGCCAATGCCCATTGATTTTGTGGCAGATCTGGCCAACCGTTTGGAATTGGCAAGGTATGGAAATGAAATCTGTATCCCTGGGATACTATGTTTAATACCCGCTTGTCCTGGGTTATTAACTGCCAGTTTTGAGCATGAAGTGCTAATTTTCCCCCTAAGGGGGCTGCCAAAAGATAAGTGCTTGGTGATGGCAGAGGGAAGTCATTGAGACTGTTTACTGTAAGGTTGTGCTTTGTTTCCTCCAGATTTGGAGGTAGAGGCACCCCATTGCATTCTCCTGTAGGAACCCTGTGATTGGTATCTATAGCCTTTTGAGCACCTGGATTTGCCCCGTGAGGCTCTGTTGGACGCAGGAAATGACCAATTTTTTTGTAGGCTATTGTCTACTGAATCTTGGTGGCTGCACTTGCAAGAAGTCTTTTACAGTTTGCATAGACTTAGCTTTGTCTTCCATTTTCTTTAAAACCTCTTTTGCCTTATTACCAAACAAGAGTATCATTCTGTAAAGGTGCATCCAACAATTTAGCTTTAACATGATCAGGCAGATTTTGCTCCTTGAGCCAGGCATGCCTTCTAATCACAGATCTAGTAACTGCGGCCCTGCAGGAGGCCTCCAAGGAATCAAAACCACATTGCAAAGTATGCTTGCCAACCTGTTCTGCTGCATGCAAAAATTCCTGTAATTCTTTATTTTCCACACATTCAGAAATCAACATCATTTTCTGTTTCAATAATCCCATAACATGCTGTTGATATTTAAGCATATGAAACTGGCAGTTTAAGGCCCTAATTGCCAAGGTTGCAGACGTATAAACCTTCTTTCCCCATCTATCCAGTGCCCTATCAGAGGGGGTAGGATTCTTAGCTGTTGAGGCCCTTACACCTTTGGGACCCTGTGAGATAGTTTCAGGGTCAGCAGCAGGATTTTTGAATAAAAATTTGTGGGAGTCAGGAACCCTGTAATGTCTGTCTGGCTTACTAGGAGCCGGAGGTAGGGAATCTGGAGCCATGCTTGATTCCGAAAACACATCATCAACAATGTCTAATACAGGAGGTATGGCCAAAGGCCTATGCTGAGGAAGAAGGAGGAAATCCCTAAGCCTCTTTTTTGATTCTGAGAAATCCTGACTCTCCCAATGAAAATGTTCCCTCAAAGTATGCAAGGTTTCGCCAAAAGAATAATCTTCAGGAGGAGATGCAGATGGGATGGATTCCTCTGCATCTGAATCCTCATAGGGTGGTATAGAAAATTCTTGATCAGAAGAGGAATCAGAAGAAATAGAAACCTGATCTGAAGATTCATAATCAGCGTCTTGCCTAGGCCTCTTATCGGGGCGGGGGGTTGGGAACCCCTGATCAAGGTAATTAAGTCTTCAGCCATTTTGATCATCTGTTTTTTGGGCATAGAGGCCTGAGCACGTGGCTTATGCGTCATTTTTATAGCCTTAAAAGTTGCTTTTGTCTTTGTTTTTGAAGTTGGCGTTGGTTTTATATAGAAATGCTGAGTCCTGAAAACACACAGAAGCCAGTGCCTGCTCAGCGGCTCCGGACCCATCAGAGGGAGAGACATCTGCGGGTACAATACTCTGAGAATCTCGCAACATGCTGGACTCCACATGGGTCTCAGTAGAGGCCTGCGACTCGAAAATAGTGGGCATCAGGGGCTAAGAAAGCACCTCACTGAGTACCGCCGAACCAGCGACTGGCTTAGGAGAAGCTATGTCATCTGTTTTGGACCTCGACTGTCTGTCTCTGTTCTTTTCTTTGCATTTTTTGTGAACTCCAGTAGTCGGATTGCTATCCAACGACATTTCAGGGTAATAAATCTGTTTCCAAAATATTTTGAAGCAAAGATATACCAACGCTTAATAGTGCATTGGTTAAATCTAGCACAAAACCAACAGCAAGGCACATTATGATCTGGGCCTAGGCAAGGAATACAGTACAAATGAAAATCCTTATGAGGTATTTGCTTCCCACAAGTAATGCAATTATTAACTTTTACTGACATTGGTAAGGAGCAAGAAAAAGTTTCCCCAACGGGGTACTCAGCTTTAATTGAAAACTTCGGTTCTGAAACTTGAATGTGAAAATTTCAGGAGTCGGCCGACTGGCACTTGCGAACTGCTTCTGCTTCAGGCACTGCGCGGCAAGAAAGACTAAAGAAAATGGTGTTGGCTGCATGTTTTGTACCCCTGATGACCTGACGTCATGGAAGAGGAGACAGCAACCAACACAGGACCCAAGACTTTGATATTCAGGCCAACTGAGGGCAACCTGCCAGCAGATTACCCAAATGTAATGACTGCAACAGTGAAACACGAAGAACATCTATAGATATATGTGCGCACCCACATTGTTATCCCATTTCTCTTTTTATTTTTCTACCTTTCATGACTTAATCCTGTGTGCTTGTGTAAATATATGTGTGTGAGCGCACACACACACACACACACACATATAAATAAATAAATAAATATATATATATATATATATATATATATATACACACATACATACACACACATATATATACATTTTATATATATATATATATATATATATATATATATATATATATATATATATAAATAAATATAAAATGTGCTCGCACACACACACACAAGATTAATTCAGGAAAGGTAGAAAACTCAAAAGAGAAATGGTATAGCAAAAAAACAATCACAAAACACTGAATAACTCATAAGAGTGACTCACTAAATATCGTACATTTCTCTCCCACTAAATAAGCCATATTACCAGTAAACACTAGCTGCAAAACTGATAAAAAGTGTCTTGGTAATGAAACTGTTAGGAAAAGGATTTTTTTAGCAACGTAATGTGTACAGTAGGATTAGGGTTAGTGTTAGCTCACAATTAACCTTAACCATAACCCTACCCCTAAACCAAACCCTCCACTTTACATTACTAAAAAAACTTTTCTAACAGTAACTGCACAAGTCAAGAGGACACAAAATGAAAACATGCATAACAGTGAATTGATACCCTTACCTAACCGTTACTCTAACCCTAAACTATGAATACTTGTACATTCACAAAACTGCTACAAGATATACAGACAGTCTTGCACATCTTCACAACTACCACTTTTTCATTCATTTTCCTGCACACTCCTGCTTCCCTACATTACATGAAACTAGATTCAACTGTAAGTGATTCACACAAATGAAAATTCACTAATTTGTGGACTCTATTACATCCACAAAAAACGTTTTACTACATGTACTCTACCTTTTGAGTTACACCCATATTTTATACACAAACGTATGTTATAGCCAATGAAAATACAGAATAGAGGGGTCACATGACTCCATAACTCAGCAACACATAACCAAAAGCAACAGACCATAAAACAGTTGCCACAGAAGAACAGATCACAAAGCTGATAGAAAATCACAGAACCAACAGAACCAGAAGAGAAAAAAAATGTCAAGGCCATTCAATGTCACATTTCATCTGACAAGTATAACAGATTAACAAATTTCTTGAATATATGAATAAAAAAAGAAATACAAGATATACAGCCTGTACAAAACACAACCAAGAATCTGCAGAAAATCAAGAACCTATACAAATAACAGTGAATATTACAATGAAATCCATGAAACATCAGCTACGGAAAATATAAACAGTACCACTATATCTGAATCAAAAATACAAAACATAATGGAAAACAGCTAAACATCAACAGAAACATAAAAATGAAAAAGAGATAACATTACAGCCCTGATTATAGATACCAACAATACAGAGAAACCAGAATGAAGTAGACAATCATCAACTTCCTCAACAACATTTAATTATACAACTGAAACAGATTCAATCATCAACTTCCTCAACAACATTTAATTATACAACTGAAACAGATTCAAACAGTAACAGTTGAAGAACCATGAGAAATTACAGAATACTAGAGTAATGATGAAAATACTCAACAAAACACAAAATGGGCAGTAACCACACTACAAAAATGGGCTCAAAACAAATAGGCAAGTAAAAAAATGAGATTGTCAAAGGAAAAAACTTCAAAGACCAATTCACGTGAGGTTCAAGCAAGGCACCCTTTATTAACTTGCAGCAAGGAGACAAAGCATGCAGGCAGAATGATTTGTCTGAACATTAATGATTAGTATGGTACTTTTATACAGTTCTTTCCATGTCACACAGTAAATGTTACTATTCTATTGACGTAGTTAAACACAGCTTTCTGTAGTGTTCTACAGAAAATGTTACTAGACTAATTGCTGACTAGTTGAGAATAACTGCTGATTTACAAAATATTTGAGAAAACAACCTGGCCTTGGGGCTTATTTTAGCCCACCACACACTTTCTATTCTTCAGTTGTGCAGTTTTAATATATGTGTTACATTTTGCCTAGATTCAAGGTACATTTCTAGCTTAGGTACAAGTAATGCTGACTACGGTTTATACTTTCAAGCATCCTTTGTTTTCATTATCAATAGCTTCTAGCAGCTGTGTACTTTCTCCTGGCATAAGCAGAAAATCAATAACTCTTTGTTAAGTCTCATGACACTGGTAGAAATGAAACGCTTATTATTATTTTCATGACATCAGCAGAAATCAAATGCTCCCTTGTTATGTTTCTAACAGCTGTGCAGATTCATGCAGTGTGAACAGAATAAATGTATTAACCCTTTTAAACCTCGAATGCACTAAGCATGCATATTACTAATACATATTTTTCTAACATTTCCCCCCTTTTAATACTTTTATTTTACTTTCAAAATAAGCATAAACAGTTTTTTTTCTTCCCATAACCTCTTCCTACTCAGGATTTGCAGTTAAGAGAGTCATTCAGTTTAAACTTATGAAAGCATTTTCAATTTTTTTCAACAATTCTTCAAGATCAGCACCTTGGTATAAGGTTTCTGAAACTGACAAAGTCTTTAATCAGTCTTTTCATGCAAGGGATGCAGCAGCAAACACATACCACCAGTAGGATCATTCCTACACAGATGGCAATCAGGATATTCATCAGGATACTGCCCCACCCCCCAAACAGTCTCGGAAAAAGTCCGTCAATGGATTTGGTCTTGGTTTGGTCATAGCCGACACCTGCTGAATTACCTCAAGGTGATTGTCTATCTCGTGTTTGTGGTCAGGAATATACAAACAGCACTCCTCCTGGATTAAAGCGCAAGTACCTCCTCTCGCCGCTAGGGAGAAGTCAAGAGCCATGCGGTTTTGAAGCACTACAGTTCTCATGGCAGTTAGTTTATCAGTCACCAATTCTAGAGCGGAAAAGGTTGCATTGTTCATTATTTCGAGAAGTTTAGACAGTTTTCTCAGTTCCCCAGATTGATTTCGTTGCTCCATATGCTGGCAGTACACCTGCCCACGAGATGATGGTATCACCCAAGTCCATATGCGACAGTCCATTTTTCCCTAGGCCCACAGCATGATGGTTTTTCCAGCCCGCATTGATCTGCCCCACTGGATTGACGGGCTTCCTGATTTCTCGTCGAACATTTCGAATTTTCCCCTGAGGCAAAACTGCTGTGTGTCGTATGGCCGGAACTAGGTACCCCAAATAACAACTGCCGGACCAATTCTCAGGTAACCACTTGTATGCTTTCCTACCACATACAAAATAACAGTCTTGTACTTTGGTAGTAACTTTACTATGTCCTGGCTCTGGATGAAACATTTTTTTGTCAACTATAATCAGTTGTTTATAAAGGTCAGCATTAAGTTTTACTTCATCAGTTGTCCTATGCATCAGTTCAAAAATGAATCATAGCTTGTGTTGCAATAGTAACCTGTGTTATCAGTTTTATTGTAGCATCTATAGGGAACAGTCATATTGCAATTGCTCCAACCCACCTGAACTGTATCATTTTTGTAAAAACACACAGTCCCCTTCTGTCGAACAGACAAGTGCAATGCTACGTTATTTTGTGATGTAACATCTGATGTATCATAGACTAAATTTTCCCAGGTCTTGTTGGTTCCTAGGGGGACTGAAGTTAACAATAACCCCCCGTATGCTGCTGGCAAAGCTGTGCAAATCCAGCAATTCGAAACATTGAAGGTCTCAGCATACACATATTTGATTGCCTGGTAAGTGTTGAAGTTTGGGTGCCACTCTATGTGCAACTCTCCACGTTTATTCAGTTCAGTTTGTGTGGCTGGGAAAAGGAATGGCCACAACAAAAAGATTATTGTCACTAGTACAGTCAACAGGATGACTATGCAATACTTCTGAGGAAATGGTTGTTCTGCATTCCTGTTTTCTCCGACTCTTCCGAGTAGCTTTATTTGGATTTTTCTGGATTCTATCATTTTTGCTTTTGACATGTGATCTTACTCTCTGCCCTAATAGGACCTTCAGCACCGATGGTTCCTTCACTGGGGTTGAGAAGGATCAGTCCTATTGATCTGACCCCCCTTTGTAGCCAGACTTTGTCCTGAAGGCCCCAATGAAGAGGTAAGATTTTTGTCCAGTTCAAAGTTCTTAACTACTTTGCAGTGTGTCAAGTGGATTCACAAAGCTCGCTCTGCTATCTTGACTGCATTGGGTGTCGAAAGAAGCACCTGGTATGGACCTTCCCACCTTGGTGATGACCAATTCTTCTTCTTTATATTCTTCACCCACACCCACTCCCCGGGGATCACTGCCACTTCTGATGTTTCGGTTTGTTCTTTATCTGAAACAGAATTTTACTGCAACAGATGTTTAGAATTCATGACTTTCCTCATATATTCAGCTAGTGTAAAATCAGCTTCCTGGTCTGAGGACATGAGAAGTTTCCACTGGGGTGTATAATAAGCCCTTCCAAATAGTTTTTCAAAAGGAGACAATCCTTTTGCAGTCGGAACAGATCTCATGCTCAACAGCGCCAGGGGCAAACAATACAGCCAATTCTTTCCTGTCTCAGCTATTAACTTTCTCAATTTGTTTTTTAGTATACCATTATGCCTTTCAACTAACCCTGCAGATTGCGGATGGTATGCACAATGATTTTTTAAAGAAATACCAAAATGCTTACTTAACTGCTGTATGGTTTGGTTTACAAAGTGTGTACCATTGTCACTGTAGATCCTTTCCGGAATGCCGAATCTAGGGATGATTTCTTTGACAAGTACTTTTGCCACCGTTGCTGCATCTGGATTTTTGGTTGGAAAGGCTTCCACCCATCTGGAAAACATATCTACAATGACAAGACAATACTTTTTATTTTCACATTTGTTCAATTCTATGAAATCCATACAGACAGTGTGAAATGGGTATGGTGGTGTAGTGAAACTCCCTTGCCTGGGCTTTAACGCCCCTTGTGCATGATGTTTGTTACAAATTTGACACGTCAAACTAAATTTTTTTAGAGTAGTTTGTAAATCCGTACGTTGTGAACACCTGGTTTACTAGCTGTACCATCCCCCCTGTTGAGACATGGCACTGCCCATGGCTCAACAAAGTTGCATATCTAAACAAATTAGATGGTAGTATCGGTTTTCTTCTTTAGAGATGTACAGCCCCTTTTCGAGAATTGCTTCTCGTTTTACCCATCTTTGTTTTTCAGCTTGCGTAGTGAGTGTCTGCATTTTTTTTAACATTTCTAAGTCTAAAATCTTAGAGGGCTGTAATTATAGGTTCATAGGTTCATACTAGGCTATCTGAGGCTAGGCATTTAAAGCCTTAGCCAGAGTATGTTTGGCTTTCACCCATTTTAAATTAAATTTTTATGCCCTTTTTTTGAGTTAGTATACTGTGCCTCATTTAAAAGAAATACTTCTGTAGCTGCTTGTTTTGCATTACCTTTTGAAATCCTATCTTGTTGCTTGGTGTGAGCTGTGCATTTACAGATGGCTATTTTCTGAGGTAACTGAATAGATTCTAAAAGATCTAAAATAAACTGTGCATGATTGATAGGTTTGCCAGTGGATGTTATCATTCCTCGGTTTTTCCACTGTTGCGCAAAAACATGTACAGTAGAAAAAGTGTACTGGCTGTCAGTAAAAATGTTTACACATTTACCCTTTGCTAAGATATATGCCCGTGTCAAGGCAATCAATTCTGCTGCCTGTGCAGATAAGTTGTGTGGTAAAGGTTTTGCTTCTATAATCTCAGTGTCAGAAACTACTGCATATCCTACTAGGTTCTGTCCTGCAGGACCCCTTTTGCACGAACAATCCACGTAGTATGTCACCTCGGCATCATCCAAGGGGACATCAGTGAGATCTTTTCTAGGTAGTGTCTTTTGCTCAATTACCTGCAGGCAGCTGTGTGGTGTGCCATCTGCAGGGGTTGGGAGCAAGGTAGAAGGGTTCAAAGTTGTGCATCGTTCAATTGTCATGTGAGGCTGACTCAGCAATATGGCCATACAGGAAAGATGCCTAGCAGGGGAAAGATATGCTACCTTCTCTTGCAGTAAAATAATCGTGACTGCATGAGGCACTCTCAAAGTGAGAGGGTGGAATAAAACTACTAAGGTTGAAGCCTGCACTGCCACTGCAGCTGCAACTGCTGCTTGTACACAGTGGGGTAAAAGACCGTGCCACTGGGTCTAGTTGTGATGAATAGTAAGCAATGGGGCGTTGCTTGTCCCCATGCTGTTGTGTTAACACTGATGTCATATAACCTTGCTTACAATCTACAGTTTTGAAAAAACATTTATGGTAGTTTGGTAATCCCAGAACTAATGAGGACGCTATGAACTGTTTCAGTTTGCAGAAAGCAGATTCTGCCTCTGGTGTCCATTGTAACAAATCCTGTGCTGCCATAGGCTTTTTATATATCAGGTCAGTCAGAGGTGCAGATTCCAAGGCATAGTTTGGAATCCAGCTCCGGCAAAAATTGGTTGTACCCAGGAAGGACATCATTTCCTTCTTGGTAGTGGGTTTTGGTACTTGCAAAATTGCTACTTTTCTGTCCTCATCTAATGTTCTACCTTCCTTGGATATTACACATCCCAGGTATTTGACTTTTTTCCAAAGCTGCAGTTTATTTTTATTTACCTTATGTCCTTCAGTGGCTAAAAATCATGATAGCGCTATGGTATCTTCTTTACAATCTTGCTGGGTAGGGGCCGCCAGCAAGATGTCATCAACAAAGTAAAATCTGACTGCCTCTTGGTGAGGTAAATCCCGCCAAGTTGCTCGCCATTTCTTGTGAGAATATTGTTATACCTTCACAAAATTCCTGTGGTAGTCGCGTATATGTATACCTTTTCCCCTGAAAGGTGAATGCAAACCAATACTGGCTGTCAGGGTGTATCGGTATCGAAAAGAATGCATTGCTGATATCTACCACAGAAAAATACTTCTGTTGAGGTTTTAAATCATTCAACAGGGTGTGTGGGTCTGGCACTGTGGGTGCCCTTGGTATTACTGCGTCATTTACAGCCTTGTAAATCTTGGACCATACGCCATTCTCCATTTGCTTTTTTAACTGGAAATAAGGGTGTGTTACATGGTGAATCGGGAGATTCTACTAGTATCCCTCCTTTAAGTAAGGCTGCTATAACAGGCTTTATCCCTGCCTCTGCATCTTTTCTTAAGGGATACTGTCTTTTCTGTGGTCTAAATGCTGACTTTGGCGCGACAGTAACTGGTCCCGCTGTACGAATAAGTCCTACATCTGATTTTCCTGTTGACCAGAGAGTTTCTGGTATATTCTGTAAGGCATTCTCTTCCTCCTTTAATAGGAGTGCTAATCAGCTGTCCTTGCTAGACTGCAAGTGCACAGCTGGGTTGGTCTGAGTTATCCAATTCAACTTCTGTATTTGTATTCCCTGCTCTGACAGTTCTAATTCTGTCTGTTTCTCCCATCTCGTGACTTTTTCTCCTAGGTCTGCCCATTCTATATTTTTGTTCTTGGTTAAGCTAACATGTGGTAATTGATTAGATTTATAAAGTGTAAAGAACTCCTGGGGCAATGAACAGCTGGCTACACTGTTCCCTTCTGTGTCCCAGTACAGGTTACGTAATATCAATCTGTTTGCATGATTTTTAAACAATTCTTGCTCATATTCCTTATCAGGTCCTGGTGTGTTACAATAATACAGGGTACAGTGCAACAGGTGTTGCTTATCAATGTCAAGGGAGGGGAACTTGCTGATGGCTACATTCATTAATCCTTCGGTCACAGTCCCTAGACCAGTCGTAACCAAGTCCTCCAAGTCCTGGCTGTACCAATAAAACATTTCACACTCTGATTGCACTGCAAAGGTATCCATTTGTTGCTGTGCTTCCATACCCTGCATGGTTGGGACTACTGCTATACCAAATAGTTGCATGAGGTCTCTGCCCAAGAGGTTTACTGGGCATTTTGCAGAAACAACAATTTTGCTTTTCTGAGTCAATCCTGAAACAGGATCAGTTATTGCAATATTACGGGAGAGGGGCTCCCGATACAGCTGTCCATTAGCTGCCTTTACCAGTATGTAATCAGGTGACTCTGTGTTTTCTGGCAGTTTGGAGGGATGTATCAGGGTTCGTGATGCCCCTGAGTCACACAAGAATTTGACTTCCCTCCCTTCTACCAAGAGTGCAACTTTTGGTTTCGTGTCTGCTAAATACAGCTCCAAGCTCAATAAAGCTAGGTCTAATATTTCATTTTCTTCACTGTCACTAACTTCTTGCACTTCCTCTATCCCCACTGTCACATCCTCTACTCCCTCTATCACATCCTCATTTGTCCATTTTCTGCTATCCCCTTCTAGTGATTCCTGACTACCATATAGTCAGTCCTCACCCTCCTTGTCTTCCGTTGTTGCCTTCTTGTTTTTCCTGCAATCCTTTGCCAAGTGTCCCTTTTTACCGCATTTGAAACATTCACCCCTTTTCTTTCGCCCTTCAAAGTCCTCTGATCGCTGATCAGATTGTTTGTTTCCCTGTGCATTTTTCTTGCCATTTTTCCCAGACTGTACTACATAAACTTCTGCTCCATCTTCTACAGAAAATACTTGAGCTTTCTTTTTCTTTTTGCTATAAAAATGCCTTTCGACATGCCTAGCATATTCAAGTAATGACTGTAACCTGCTTGTACGATGGTCTACCATGAGTTTTGTAATAAAACTGCTTATGGGTGCAATACTGCCTTTTAAAAATGCATTCTTTAACTGCTGTTCATATGGGGAATCTTGTGTTTGATCTTCAGGAACCTGCATTCCACAGTGGTTATTAAAACTTCTAAAAGTCTGGCATAACACCGGTCAATAGTTTCAACTTCTTGTTGGATGCACTGATTAATGCAAGTCCAGTCTGCCCTAGGCTTCCATTTTTCAGAGATGAGGCCTGTAAGACCTTTTACTCTGTTGTCTAATTCTGCGCTGCTATGTGGGAGGGGTCTTTGTGCAGCGTCACTGGGATTCCAGTTGCCACTAATCATGTGCCAATCTGGCCCCACAATTTGTCTAACTACTTTTTCTACCTCTTGTCCGTTTTAAGTTATAACTCAGCCTCATTCCTTGCAAATCTTCTGAGAATTTTCTAAAATTAACTTTTGGATGGAGAATTCCCTCAGTGGCTTCCCGGATATCTTCCGGAGTCCAGGGTCTATACACTAAAATAGTTGGGTCCAGATTATCTTGTCCTAACTGAGGATTGTGTACTTCTATGAGTGGGCATATTTCTTCTTCACTCATAGATCGTGAATTTTTAACCATTTGATATAACTCTATGCCTTCATTTGAGTTACCTGCCCTTGTTCGAGACCTGGTCCCGATGGGATCTCTAATAAATGGTTTTACTTTTACAATGTCTCTATTTTCAATGACGACAGGATATCGTGGGGGTGGACTAACTTGTTCACTTGCTTCATATTCTGGTAAGGGAGGTGGAGGTGCTGATGCTATTACTAAGTTGTTGTCCTCCTTATCTAAAAACATTGTTTTTGAATTGTTCTTTTGTTCCCTGCGGTTTACTTCCTCAAGCCACCTGTGTGCCTGAGGAATTCATAATTGGCGTTGCTTTTTTACTCGACCTTTGGAATCGGTTTTGAGCTGTTTGACAAGTTTGATAAGCGAGGATTTTTCTAATTTTCCGTCAAATTCATATTTATTAACCCATTTTGAATAATATTTAATATTGTCTTCACGCTGCGACTGCATGTATTTTGCATCTTCTGTTAACGGCGGATTTTGGGGTCTTTTTGTGCAATTATTACCCATTTTGTTCTACCCTTTTGATCATTATGTAACTTCTCTTATTTTTAACGTGGTACCATGGATTTTGTTATAGTCTCTTCAGAATGACTGCCTACTTATTCTGTTTCTCCTGATCTATGACAAGACAGTAATCTTTTCTGTCCCTGACTTGTGAAATACAGTCTTGACAAAAACAATACAAATCTAGTCCCGGATCTAAAACAGAAAACAGAAAAAAGTAGATTCACCTTACCTGAGCCTACGTGATTGATCACCTGATTCGCGGAGACCCGTCCTTCAGTCGCAGATGAAAAAGTGGCTGGCCTCTTTTGTACGACAATTCAGTCGGAGGGCTTTTCAAATAAGAAGAACCGATTTGGTTTCTTCCCCATACGGTTTCAACCACCTGGCCCGTCTGATCCGAGGTGAAGAGAGGGTTCCGGTCCGAAGGACCAATCTGTCAAAGGAAAAAACTTCAAAGACCAATTCACGTAAGGTTCAAGCAAGGCACCCTTTATTAACTTGCAGCAAGGAGACAAAGCATGCAGGCAGAATGATTTGTCTGAACATTAATGATTAGTATGGTACTTTTATACAGTTCTTTCCATGTCACACAGTAAATGTTACTATTCTACTGACGTAGTTAAACACAGCTTTCTGTATTGTTCTACAGAAAATGTTACTAGACTAATTGCTGACTAGTTGAGAATAACTGCTGATTTACAAAATATTTGAGAAAAACAACCTGGCCTTGGGGCTTATTTTAGCCCACCACACACTTTCTATTCTTCAATTGTGCAGTTCTAATATATGTGTTACATTTTGCCTAGATTCAAGGTACATTTCTAGCTTAGGTACAAGTAATGCTGACTATGGTTTATACTTTCAAGCATCCTTTGTTTTCATTATCAATAGCTTCTAGCAACTGTATACTTTCTCATGGCATAAGCAGAAAATCAACAACTCTTTGTTAAGTCTCATGACACTAGTAGAAATGAAACACTTCTTATTTTCATGACATTAGCAGAAATCAAATGCTCCCTGTTATGTTTCTAATAGCTGTGCAGATTCATGCAGTGTGAACAGAATAAATGTATTAACCCTTTTAAACCTCGAATGCACTAAGCATGCATATTACTAATACATATTTTTCTAACATAGATCATACAAAAATAGAGATAATAAAAATATTAAGTACTGAAGGATGGACAATAACAAGTGAATACTATTCAATGCAGAGCTATATCTTAGGAGCTGGATTAAACAAGAGAGTTAAATGATACCAATAATGACATTAAAATATACATTACAGTGCCATTGTTTAAAATAGCAAGCAATATACTACACTCCATGATAAAAAAAAAATATATATATATAGGAAAACTAAAAACAAAGACCATGCCAGCCATCATCCTGCAATCTCAAAAGAAGGCCCACAAAAAAAAATACAGCAAAGCAACATCACATGGATTGGTAAAAACAGGTATGGTTCAATTAACAACTCTAACTCTATCGGGCACAACAAGGAAGACAAGGACAAAGACAACTGCCGCCTGATTTTTTTAATATATTCAGACACCACAGTAACAAAATATATACCACTAAGAATGAATAAACAAAAAATAAAAACAAAAACAAAAATGAAACAAAAAGTTACAGAGGTCAAACAAGCCAAACATATGAACAGAAACCATTATGCCCAGTAGCATTGTTTGAGAAATATTTAGCAAAGTTACCACAAAACCCACCTGCACTATTCTTACAGTAAAAAAAATACCAGCACTACTTCATCTTCAGACATGCTGGTACACCTGAGAACCTATGAGGGGGTAATACTTACCAAGCGTGATGCCATGGATAAGCAACGTAGAAAAACATTTGCAGAAGATACACCAGCTGTACAAAGTACAACAGAAACAAAAAAACTACCACCAACACAACCAACACCGAATAAAAAGAGCAATATATGAAAGCTGAAGCAACTTACTTCAAACCAACATTGTGCATGTTTAATGCACCAATAAAATTGGGTGCACTATAAAATAATGAAAAATTAATATTACAATATATCTTTCATAAGAATAAAATCTGATAACAGTGCTAAAAAACTGGAACTTATACAAAAATGTCTTTCTACTACTCAACAAAACTAAACACAAATGCTATACATTGTAAAGCTAAATAACTGCATTCAAATATTTTATTGAAATATTACAGCTTTCATTATTTAGTGTGTGTTATTAAAAGAAGTATGGCATTACAATAATACATTTCTGTAAATGAATAATGGACTATTTTATTGTCAAAACTGTAACAAAGTTTATTAAAATAATACAAAAAAACAGCTGTGTTCCTCATTATTTTAAATTAACAAGTAGTAGTCCATTTTCTAAGCATAATAATGCCCTCCAAGGTGTGTGTTACTGTGGAAATAACTCCCCTCCAGGAGTGTACATGACATCTGGGTGTGCATTTCTTCTACAATAATCTATATCCTTATTGGGCATTGCTTGCTTAACATATGCAAGACAATTTCATAACCAACTCATATTACTTTTGTTAGGCAGCTGGGCTCTGAAAGTTCCAGTCATCAAAAATTGAACCAAAGGAAAAAAAAGTTAAAAAGAAAAATTGCTAAAATGGATAGCATTAAATATTAAATACAAACCATATGTAGTAACGTGGAGCAGACTGACTATACTCAGAAATCTGGGAAACAGTCCTATTTATACCTCTCTGAAGTCAGAGGTCCACAGCAATATGCACTTTTTAGAGCTGTTATGCTCTATTCTCAAGCTACTATACATGCAACATCTAACATGGATCCATGCTGGGAAACAAGCTGCTGTAAAATATCTTGCACTGCCGCACACAAAACAAGCTGAATGAAGTGCTTAATGCCTTTCAGAGCTGTCATTTCATCAGTGGTGCACTTAATGTGTCTGTATGGTAGCACTAAAGTACAGTTGTGTACACTTATCATAAATGTAGATGTTTGAGTGTATTCACTGTTGCAGTCATTACATTTGGGTAATCTGCTGGCAGGTTGCCCTCAGTTGGCCTGAATTCCAAAGTTTTGGGTCCTGTGTCGGTTGCTGTCTTCTCTTCCATGACATCAGATTGTCAGGGGTATAAAACATGCAGCCAACGCCATTTTCTTTAGTTTTTCTTGCCCCCGACGTCAGGTGCCCCCAAAAAGGTAGCAATATTATATTATATACATACATATATATATATATATATATATATACACATATATATATATATATATATTATATATATACATACACACACACACACACACACACACACACACACACACACACACACACACACACACACATACATGCATCAGTGTAAACTTTACCTTCATCTACAAGCAAATACACCACATAGGTTGTAGAAGATAGAGAAGAAAAGATAAACTGCAGAATGACAGGGGGATGGCGGGAGGGTAACCTGGACTGCAACAGTGAATACACTTGAACATCTACATTTATGGTAAGTGTACACAACTGTACTATGTTCTTCGTGTTTCACTGTTGCAGTCATTACATTTGGGTAGAATCCCAAAGCTATGGCTGGGAGGCTGGAGCTAAATAGCATTAGGTGCAGCTATAAGGCCCTGCAGCACTGCAGTGGCAAAGCCTGCCCTGGCCTTAGAGTAGAGAGGCAAACGGTAATGCTTTGTAAAGGTGTGAACAGAACTCCAGTAGCAGCCTCTAGAATGTCTTTGGTTGGTACTCCTCTGAGAAAGGCTGCTGAAGTAGCTGCAGCTCTGGTGGAATGAGACCTAATGCCCTTGGGCATGGGTTTACCAAGGTGTAAGTAGCAGAAACGGATGCAGTGGCTTATCCACTTTGAAATGTCTGCTTTGAAATAGCCTTTCCTTCTGATCCTGCAGCATATGACACTAGTAATTGCTCAGTTTTTCTTAGAGCTTTAATCCTGATCAAGTAGAATCTTAGCTGTCTGTGTACGTCCAAGGAATGCAGAATTCTCTCCCCTTTGTTCTGCGGTTTTGGATAAAAAGTTGGCAGATGAATTGTTTGGTTAAGAGCCACACTGGAAACCACCTTAGGCATAAAATTAGGATTTGTCCTCAGAGAAACCCTGTCTGGGTAAAATATGATAAAAGGCTCTACAGCCATGAGGGCCTGTAGCTCTGAAACAAGAAGTTATGTACTCACCATAACGTTCGATGTATGTAATCCATCTCGCCTCACATTCTTACCCATGGGTTCGGAGCCGAATATCGGCTCCGACTCGGCAGATTATACTAGCTCGAAGTCTTTCATTGGCTGGGCTAAGCAGGTATCCCATGGTGCACTGCTCCATATCCCCAGATCTAGTTTGCTGCGAAACTCATTTGTACTCCATGCACACATCACATCCAGGCAAAGAATAAGCTAAGCAAGGGAACTCTGCAGATGACAACCTAACCTTCAAATCCTCCAGGAAGGGGGAAGGTGGGGGGGGGTAAGTAAGAATGTGAGGCGAGATGGACCACACACATCGAACGTTATGGTGAGTACATAACTTCTTGATGTTACGTAGTCCTATCTCGCCTACATTCTTACCCGTGGGGCAGCGTCCCTAGCACCTACATCCTGGGTGGCTCATAGGAAAATACTCCTGAGAACTGTGGAGCCAAAGGAAGACCTGCCCCTGGAGACCACGTCCAATTTGTAATGAGAAACAAATGTGTGAGGAGAAGCACAAGTAGCTGCAGCACATATATCATCCATTGACAATCTGGCTTGATAGGCTGTGGATGTGGAAACAGCCTGAGTAGAGTGAGCCTTGACTGGAAATGGCAGATCTTTACCTCCTGCTTGATAGATGAAAGAGATACAACTATATATCCATCTAGACAGTGTGACCCTGGAGACCGGGGAACCCATTCAGTTTTCCGAAAAAGAAACGCTTCCGGACATCTTTTGTTCGGTGTAGACAGAAGCGTAATTGTCTATGTACATCCAACTGGTGAAATCTAAATTCTGCCTTGTTGGAAAAGTGGGGAAAGAAAACAGGCAGCTCAATGGACTGATTTAGGTTAGACACGGAAGCCACTTTAGGAAGGAACGAGGGGTTTGGTCTGAGACAGACCCTGTCTTTATGGAAGATTAAATATGGAGGTTTGATAGAGAGGGCTTGAATCTCTGAAACTCGCCTTGCTGAAGTGATTGCTGTTAAGAATGCTGTTTTCCAGGTCAAGAATTTCAATTCGCATGTAGTTGCAGGCTCAAAAGGTGGTAAAGTAAGGGCTTATAGAACAAAATTGAGATCCCAGGGCATGATAAGTTCGGACACCGGGGGACGGAGCAACAGAGTACCTTTCAGGAACGCCTTGCATAGTCTATGCGCCATGAGACTAGGCTCATTTGCTACGTGGAAATTAGAGATCGCCGCCAGTTGAACTTTGATGGTGGCTGATGCGGAACCCTGATGGAAAAGCATGGACAAAAACTCCAGAACTGAAGCTACTGGAGCTGTGTAAGGATCAATGCCTCTGGTATGTGCCCAGATAGAAAACCTTTTCAATTTACTAGAATAAATGTTCCTAATGGATGGTTTATGAGAGAACGATAATATATGAACCACTTCCGGTGAGGAAATATGAAGTCTGACTAACGATGAAAGTGGAGTAGCCAGGCTGTCAACCGGAGGGTCATCAGGGAGGGGTGGAACTGTCCCAACATGTGTGTCAGTAAATCTGGTTGAGGGTCCAGAGTCCAAGGAGTGTCCACAGTGAATTGCTGAAGAAAAGGGAACCAAACTTGGTGAGGCCAGTATGGAGCAATCAGAATCATTCTGCTTCCCAAGGATTGTGCTTTCTGAATCACCTTTGACAGCAAGGGAAATGGAGGGAAAGCATAAAGCAGACTGGAGGGCCAATCGTGAACCAGAGCGTCCTTGGGTGACTCCCCCTGTGGGGGGATCAGCGTGAAGTAGTTGCTGCATTTCGCATTGAGGGGGCTGGCAAAAAGGTCGCAGCAAGGCTGACCCCATATGCTGAAGATTCGCTCTGCAACCAGGCAATTCAGGGACCACTCGTAAGGCATCAGGATAGCTCTGCTTAGTCTGTTCGCAATCACGCTGGACTACCCCGGAATGTGCGTTGCCATCAGAAACCATTGGGAAGTTAGTGCCCAATGCCACACTCACATGGCCTCTCTGCACAGAGGGTAAGACCTGCTTCCCCCTTGCTTGTTTAGATACCACACTACTGACATGTTGTCTGAGTGTATCGCAATCGTCCCTAGAGGAAGAACACTCTGAAGTGCCTGCAACGCAAGAAGCACCGCTCTCATCTCTAGGACATTTATATGCAGATGTATCTCATGTTCTTGCCACGTGCCTTGGACTGTCCTGCCAAGATAATGCCCCCCCACCCTATCTGGGATGCGTCCGTGGTCACCATGGTAACCGGGATGGGTGGAACGAAGGGCTTTCCCCCATCCAAATTGTTGGTGCACAGCCACCAACCGAAGCCCTGCTTGCATCTGTCCGTGAGTAAGATGGGATGAGACAGTGGAAGTCTTTGGAGAGACCAATGAACAAAGAGGAGCCATTGGAGAATTCTCATGTGTAATCTCGCTTGGGGAACCAACATGATTGTTGCTGCCATGGTCCCTAGGAGCTGGAGAACCCATCTTGCCTACGCTTGTCTCAGGGGCATCAACATGTGTACCTGTTGTTGTAATACTCTGATCCTTTCCTGTAGTAAAAATGCGCACATTCAAATGGTGTCTAATTCTGCTCCTATAAAGGTGACACACTGTAAAGGCAGGTTTTTCCCAATTTATTGTTATACCCAACTGGTGACATAGATTGATGGTAGCGTCCCTGGTTTGAACTAGTTGATGCCTGGTGGGAGCGGTAAGGAGCCAGTCGTCCAGATACGGAAACACCTGGAATCCCTGACATCTCAAGTGAGCAGTCACCACCGCCATACACTTGGTGAACACCCTGGGGGCTGTGGTGAGACCAAAGAGCAGGGCTTGAAACTGGAAATGACCGACTCCCAGCCGGAAGCGTAGGTGACTCCTGGATGCTCTGTCCATCTTCACATGGTAGTAAGCATCCTTGAGGTCGATGGAGCACATCCATACCTCCTCTCTCAACAATGGGAGAATCGATTATACTGTGAACATATGGAACTTGGACTTGTGTACATAGTTGTTCAGTTGGCTGAGATCTAGTATGGGTCTCAGGTTCCCTGTTCTTTTCAGCACCAAAAAGAATCTTGAGTAAGTCCCTAATCCGATTTGGTCTGAGGGGACATGCTGGATGGCTCCTTTTTCTAGCAGCTGTGAGATCTCTGAGGCTGCTTGATCCCTTTGACTGGGTGGTACGTCTGGGATTTTTCTGACTGGCGGGGGTTCTGATGAGAATGGAATGAGATAACCTCTGGAAATTATCCGTAATACCCATCGGTCCTGGGTAATGCTTTCCCAGGCTTCCGGATATAAGGAAATTCGACCCCCTACTGGCTCCGGATAAGCGCAGTCGGGCACACCCTCAGGAACGAGAGTATGGGGATCCACAAAAGGAACTGCGGTCTCCCGAATTGCGGGGGGCCCCTCTTCCTCTGGGGCGACGTCTCCCTGAATAACCCCCCCCTGCCTCTGGAGGGGGGGGTTCACCTTGTGCAGCAAGAATAAACCTCTGTGATTTCTTGAACATTCCCCCCCGCTGGGCCTTGGGATAAGGCCTAGAAGGAAGGGAAAAACGGCCCCTACGGCAGACAGGGTCTTTCCCTCTTGCTCGCACCTGGTGAGGGTGTCTCACTTTGGTCCCAAACAAGGAGGAACCATCAAAGGGGGCGTCAGTAAAGGAAGACGTGAAGGCCTCCGCAAAGTGACACAGGCGCAGCCAGGCTTGCCTTCTAAGGGCGACCCCTGAGCTTGCTGCCCTACTCGCTCCCTCGGCTGCATACGAAATGAGCCACATGGATGAGTTAACAATGGAGTTGAGGGTAGACACCTGGGCATTAACCGTCTGAGCAACTGCCTCAGGTACGTTACCCACAAGAGTATCTCCTAACTCTTTGAGGAGATCTCTCTGGAGCCGAGTGAAGTGAGACAGGTAATTCAGTGACCGTAATGTAAAGGTTGCTGACGAGAGGGTACACTTCCCGTACCGATCCATGGTCCTAGACTCCTTGTTAGGAGGATGGACAGATGAGGAAGACTCTGCTACTTCCCTTCTGGGTGTCTGCCGCCACCACCATGGCATCTACAGGGACTCCTTTAGACAGAAACTCTTTGCCCTGGGAGGCGGAAAGAAACTTGTTGGGACGCCTGGGCATGGGCTCCACAGAATCAGGGTTCTCCCACACTCTTCGACAAATCAGGTCAAGGAGTTCGAAGGGTGGGGACACCCCAGAGTCAGAGGGTTGAGCACCAAAAGCCTTAAGGAATACTGACTCCTCCTCGGAAGGGGCTTTGGAAAGCCAGTGACCTCTTTGTTTCAGTATCTCCAGGATATCGGAGAAGGAAACATCATCAGAGGATGACTTGGGGGACCCCTCCAATTCCTCGATGAGGGACTCATCTTGGGAGTCTATGTGCTTCCTCTTGCACATTTTCTTTCTGGGGGGCTCCTCAGGCACGAACTCTGAGGGACCCTCAGAAATCTGGGGACCACTTGTGGGGGTATCCCTAGGCCCTGGTGCTCTGCTGTCCATGGATGGGTGGTGATCAGAAGCTCTCACCGGAGTGGTGGGGGACAGACTGACCGACCTGCCTGATGTAGCTGACGATCTGGCCAGAGCGGTCCGCATAGCCTTGAAGGTCAGCCCCCCCCACCCGAATCAGAGGAGCGACCAGACTCAGAGGCCATGATGGGGGTCGGAGTTCCCCGAGCCGATGCACCAAGAGGGAGGCTCGGAACCGAAATAAGCCCCGAGATGTCCCCCTCAGGACTGACCAAAGAATCCCGAGTCCCGAATCCAGAGGACGGAGCCGACGGGGTCGGAGCCAATGGCGGTACCGATGGAGCCGACTGGGGCATCGGAGCCAGCCTAGAAACATCATGTGGCGTGGAACAGTCCGGCTCCGAAGACAGAGATGTGCTCGGAGGAATGATCGAAGACGAGGTTGGGACGGGCTCTGGAGCCGACTGGGCCAGAGCCGAAAACAATTTTGCCAAAACCGGTGAATGGAGGAATCTCTGAACCACCCTATCAACATCCACATCCGAAAGGGTCCTGGAGGATTTGGAGGACAGGGATGGAGAATGGGATCTCCTCTCAGGAGAAGCTGGTTTGAGACTGGGCGATCGGCTCCTAGGAGGTTCCAATACAATTGGAGCCGGTTCCGTCAATACTGATCCTTCCTGCGGCCCCCGAGGACAGTGGAGCCGAGGAGGTCGATGCAGTTTTAGACATTTTCTCCGGGGGCTCCGATGAAGCTGACAGAGCTGGAGATCTCTTCTTTGACTTGCCAGATTTTGACTTACCACTGGAAGCCGAATCCATAGCCTCTTCAAAAGAGGGTTTTAATAGTCCCTTTAAGATTAGCTTATTCTTTCTCTGTTGGAGAACTCTAGGGCTAAACGCATGACAAAAACTGCAGGATTCCTGCAGATGGATGGCTCGTAAGCAGTATACACAAATGGAATGCCCATCGGTAATGGACATTTTGTATCCACATTTCGAGCACTTTTTAAAACACGAAGGTTTGTGCTCCTTGGTATCCTTAGACAGCTTAACTACTGCGCCCACAATGCAAAACCAAGTCTGTAACAATACACAGGCGTTCACTCTATAAAAGCGGGAACAACGGTAACAGTAACAAACACTAAAACAGTGATGAAACACACACCAAAAAACTAGCACACTTTGAACAAGGGATTGAAAACCACAAGGAAAGGGTAGCCGAAACCTCTAATTTAAATGGTTTGGACCGAACTCACACAGAAGGCAACAGAGGAGAACTAGGCCCTCTAACTGAAATGGGCCTAGCCCAAGGGAACAGTAAGAGGGATACCACGCAACAATCACACAATCACAATTCTTGACAAACTTAGACAAACAGACAAACAGCTATGAAAATAGCTTTTGATAGGAATCAAAACTTTTCTTAAGCCAAGAAAAAAGAGGGTACTTAGCCACAGCCAAGCGAGACCACGTCCGAGCTACACGAGCGGCAAACAAGATCTGGGGATATGGAGCAGTGCACCATGGGATACCTGCTTAGCCCAGCCAATGAAAGACTTCGAGCTAGTATAATCGGCCGAGTCGGAGCCGAATACCCGCAGGTAAGAATGTAGGCGAGATAGGACTACATAACATCTCTTCTTGCTGAAGTAATTGCTAGCAGCAGAGCTGTCTTCCATGATAAGAACTTTACATCAGTGGTAGCAGCTGGTTCAAATGGAGGCAGGGTGAGCTTTTCCAACACATAATTGAGGTCCCATGCAGTTAATGGTGATCTTCTAGGAGGCCTTAGATTTTTGGCTCCTCTAAAATACTGCTTTTGTAAAGGATGAGAAAAGATTGGTGGCTCTGTATTGTAATGAGCCGAAATGGCAGCGGCATGGATCTTGATTGATGAGAAAGATAGGCCTTTGTCAAGCATCTCAGTTAAGTATTGTAATATATGAGGGATATGTGGTTCTGCTGTATCAGTTCCTTGTGCTTGATTCCAAGCACAGAATCTCTTCCATTTATCAGCATAAGATTTTCTAGTACTAGGCCTTCTGGCTTCCAAAATGACATCCATCACAGCTTTACTGAGAGGTATCCTTTGTATGATTACATGATTAGCCATGCTGCCAGGTTAATGTCTGTAGTTGATTGTGCAGGATCTGACTGTTTTGCTGGGACAGTAGTTGTGGTCTTTGAGGCAAGGTCCAAGCTGGGTACTGAGACAAGTTCCTTAGGATTGGGTAACAGTATTGGCGGGGCCAGTCCAGTGCAATTGATATCATCTTTGGCTTCTCTTGTCTGACTTTTAGGAGGACCTTGGGAAGAAGAGGCAGAGGAGAAAAGGCGTAAACTGATAGGTTTTTCTAACTGAGGGATAGGGCGTCCACTTTCCATGTTTGTCTGTGATAAGTCCTTATGCAGAATCTTTTCAATTGATAATTTTGAGGAGAGGCAAACAGATCTATGTCTGGGCTCCCCCATTTCTCTGTTATCATGCTGAAAACTTATGGATTTAGTTTCCACTCGTGTGGATTCATAAGGTTTCTGCTTAAATCGTCTGCCAGAGTGTTTTGTTTTCCTGGCAGGAATTGAGCTTGAAGATGTATTTGGTAGGTCAAAGATGTGTCCCACAGTACCACGGCTAATCTGCAAAGGGGGTATGAGTGTGTGCCCCCTTGCTTGTTTATATTCCACATGACTGTGGTGTTGTCCATCTTTATCAGTAATTGTCCTGGATGAAGTAAGTCCTTGATGGCTGTTAGGGTATTTTGAACAGCTAGCATCTCTTTCTGGTTGATATGTAGATGCATTTGTTTTGGTGCCCATATGCCCTGAATGCATCTTCCTGCCATGTGGGCCCCCCAGGCATAATCTGATGCATCTGCTTTTAAGGTTTGGCTGGCAGGGGGTAGAGTGAAGGGCCGTCCCACGTTTTGGTGACAGGCCTTTGCCCACCATAGAAACTCCTATTGCAGGCAGGGAATGAGAGGAAGAATTGTTTCCAGACTGTGTGAATGTTGACTCCATAAACTTTTTAGGTACAACTGAAGTTTCCAAATATGCAGTCTTGCATATGGAATTAGTAGGATGCAGGATGCCATGAAGCCCAAAGCCTGCCAAATTTGTCTTGCAGAAGACTGGGTTTTTGTTGCCATCAGTTTGAAGTAAGTAGTCAGTTGCCTTTGTTTGTCTGGCGTGAGGTAAGCCATCTGGGCAGTTGTATTCAAGCTTGCACCCAGGAATGTTATCTTTTGAGAGGGTACCAACTGTGATTTATTTTCGTTTATTGTGTACCCTAAAGCATGTTAGAAGCCTTTTCACAAAGGCCAGGTGTTGAAGAAGAATGTCCTTGTTCTCTGCTTGAATGAGACAGTCGTCCAAGTAAGGATATATTTGAATACTTCTTTGTCTGCAAAATGCAATTACTGGTGCCAGGCACTAAGACCCTGGGTGCAGTAGATAAGCCAAAGGGCAGTGCAGAGAATTGGTAATGCATTAAGCCAGCCTTGAATATGAGGTATCTTCTGCACAACTGTCTTATTGGGACATGCAGGTATGCATCTTTTAGGTCTAAAGTCACCAGCCAAGCATTCTTGCCCAGCATGGGCAGAAGCTGCTGCAAAGTGAGCATTTTGAATTTTGGAATGTTCAGTATTGGCCGCCAGGCCAACAGTCGAGTAAAAACCTTGTCCTTTTTCATGTTTTGGTACTGTTTGAATGGCTCCCATGTCCATGAGGGATGTAGCCTGTTTCTGTGTCTCTGCCCATTGATTTTTTGGCAGATCTGGCCAACCATTTGTCATTGGCAGTGTGTGGAATTGGAATCTGTATCCCTGTGATACGATGTTTAGTACCCACTTGTCCTGGGTTATTAACTGAAAATTTTGAGCAAAAAGTGCTAATTTTCCCCTATGTGTGCTGCCAAAAGATAAGTGCTTGGTGTAGGCAGAGGGAAGTCATTGGGATTGCTTTCTGAAGGTTTGCACTTTATCTCCTCCAGATTTGGAGGTGGATGCACCCCATTGCTTTGACCTGTGTGAGTCTTGCGCCTGGTATCTGGAACCCTTAGGGCATCTGGATTTGCCCCTTTGAGCTCTGTCTGACACAGGAAAGGACCAATTTTTTGTAGGCCAGTGTCTACTGAATTTGGGTGGCTGCACGTCTTTAACAGTTTGCATAGACTTAGCTTTGTCTTCCATTTTCTTTAAAACCTCTTCTGCCTTAATACCAAACAGAGAATCATGCTGTAAAGGTGTATCTAGCAATTTAGCTTTAACATGGTCTGGCAAATTTTGTTCCTTTAACCAGGCATGCCTCCTAATAACAGATCCAGTAACTGCGGCCCTGCAGGAGGCCTCCGAAGAATCAAAACCACATTGCAAAGTATGCTTTCCAACTTATTCAGCTGCATGCAATAATTCCTGCAATTCTTTATTTTCTGCACATTCTGAAATCAACATAATTTTCTGTTTCAGCAATCCCATAACATGCTGTTGGTACTTAAGCATATGACATTGACAGTTTAAGGCCCTGATTGCCAAGGTTGCAGATGTATAAACTTTTTTTTTTCCCCATCTGTCCAGTGCCCTTGAATCCCTGTCAGAAGGGGTAGGATTTTTTGCTGCTGAGGCCTTAACTCCCTTTGGACCCTGTGAAATAGTTTCAGGATCAGCAGCAGGGTTTCTACATAAATATTTATGTGAGTCAGGGACCCTGTAATATCTGTCAGGCTTACTGGGAGCCAGAGGTAAACAGTCAGGGGTCAAGCTGGACTCCGAAAACACATCATCCACAATGTCTAAAACAGGGGGAATGACTAAAGGCTTGGGCGGAGGGAGAAGAAGGAAATCCCTGAGCCTCTTTTTTGATTCTGAGAAGTCTTGACTCTTCCAGTGAAAATGCTCCCTCAAAGTATGCAAGGTTTCTCCAAATGAATAATCCTCAGGAGGAGATGCAGATGGAATAGACTCCTCAGCATCAGAGTCCTCATAGGGAGGTATAGATAATTCCTGATCAGAAGAGAAATCAGAAGAAACAGAAACCAGATCTGAAGATTCATAATCAGTGTCTTGCCTAGGCCTCTTATCTGGAGGGGGATGGGTATCCCTGATCAAGGTAATAAGGTCTTCAGCCACATCTGCTTTTTAGGCATGGAGGCCTGTGCACATGGCTCATGCTTCGGTTTTTTAGTTTTAAAAGTTGCTTTTGTCTTTGGTTTTGCAGCTGTCAGTTTGATATACAAATGTTGAGGTCTGAATACACCCTCGAAAGCCAGTGCCTGCTCAGCGGCTCCAGACCCATCCGAGGGAGATACATCCACTGGTCCAATACCTTGAGTATCTTGCGGCATGCCGGACTCCACATAGGTGTCAATAGAGGCCTGCGACTCGAAGGTAGCGGGTATCAGAGGCTGCGAGGCACCTCACTGAGTACCGGTGAACCAGTGACTGGCTTGGGAGAAGCTTCGTCGTTGGTTTTGGATCTCGACCCCGCCCTTTTTTCTTTTTGTCATCTTTCTTTTTGCCAAAAATTTTTATGGTTTTTCTGGTAAAAAAAAATTGGAATAGCTAGTCAATGAATCCTTTGAGGTAGTTAAGAAAAAACAGGCCTTTGCCCACCATAGAAACCCTTGTTGGGCAGGCAGGAAATGAGAGGAATCATTGTTTCCAGACTGTGTGAATGTTGACTCCATAAACTTTTAGGTACCACTGAAGTTTCCCATATGCAGTCTTGCATAAGGAATTAGTAGGATGCAGGATGCCATGGAAGCCAAGAGCCTGCAGAATTTGTCTTGCAGAAGACTCAGAAGTGCTTTTGTTGCCGCTTCAGCCTGAAGTAAGTAGTCAGGTTGCCTTTTGTTTGTCTGGTGTGAGGTAAGTTTCATCTGGGCAGTTGTATTCTGCTTGCACCCAGGAATGTTATCTTTGAGAGGGTACCAGTTGTGATTTCTTTTCGTTTATTGTGTACCCCCAGGCATGTTAGAAGCCTTTTCTGTAAATGCCAAGTGTCGGTTATTAGAAGAGCAAGTCCTTGTTCTCTGCTTGAATGAGACAGTCGCCCAAGTAAGCGATATATTTGAATACTTTTGTTCTGCAAAATGCAATTACTGGTGCCAGGCACTTTGTAAAGACCCCATGCAGTAGATAAGCCAAAGGGCAGTGCAGAGAATTGGTAATGCATTAAGCCAGTTTGAATCTGAGGCATCTTCTGGTACAACTGTTCATTGGGACATGCAGGTATGCCTCTTTTAGGTTCAGTGTCACCAGCCACATTTCTTGCCCAGATGGGCAGAAGCTGCTGCAAAGTGAGCATTTTGAATTTTGGAATGTTCAGTATTGGCCGCCAGGCCTTGTCCTTTCTGGGTACCAAGAACAGTCTTGAGTAAAAACCTTGTCCTTTTTCATGTTTTGGTACTGTTTGAATGGCTCCCATGTCCATGAGGGATGTAGCCTGTTTCTGTGTCTCTGCCCACTGATTTTTTAGCAGATCTGGCCAACCATTTGTCATTGGCAGAGTGTGGAATTGGAATCTGTGTATCTCCTGTGTGATACGACAAGTTTAGTACCCACTCTGTCCTGGGTACTATTAACTGCCAATTTTGAGCAAAAAGTGCAAATTTTCCTCTAGGTAAGCAAGCCAAAAGATAAGTGCTTGGTGCAGGCAGAGGGAAGTCATCGGGATTGCTGTTGTAGGTTTGGGTAACTTTATCTCCTCCAGATTTGGAGGTGGATGCGCCCCATTGCTTTTGGACTCTGTGTGAGTCTTGGCGCCTGGTATCTGGAACCCTTAGGGCATCTGGATTTGGTTCTTTGAGCTCTGTCTGACACAGGAAAGGACCAATTTTTGTAGGCCAGTGTCTACTGAATTTGGGTGGCTGCACGCCTTGGGTAGTGCCTGCATAGACTCCCCATAGCTTTTGTCTCTCCATTTTCTTTAAAAACCTCTTCTGCCTTTAATCACTGTAGTCAACAGAGAAATCATGTTGTAAAGCGCGTATCTAGCAAATTTAGCTTTGTTCCTTTAACCAGGCATGCCTCCCTAATAACAGAGATCCAGTAACTGCGCCCTGGAGGCCTCCAAGAATCAAAACCACATTGTGCATAAGCTTTCAACTTTATTCAGCTGCATGCAATACTCCTGCAATTTTTATTTTCTGCAACATTCTGAAACCAACATAATTTTCGTTTCAGCAATCCCCATAACATGCTGTTGGTACTTAAGCATATGGCATTGACAGTTTAAGGCCCTGATTGCCAAGGTTGCAGATGATAAACTTTTTCCCCCATCTCGTCCAGTGCCCTTGAATCCCCGTCAGAAGGGGTAGGATTTTTGCTGCTGAGGCCTTAAATTTTGGACCCTGTGAAAATAGTTTCGAGGATCAGCAGCAGTGGTTTCTCATGGATAAATATTTATGTGAGTCAGACCCTGAAATATCTGTCAGGCTTACTGGGAGCCAGAGGTAAGGCAGTCAGGGTCAAGAAGCTTTCACCAAAACACATCATCCATACAATGTCTAAAACAGGGGAATGGCTAAAGCGTTTGTCAGCGGAGGGGAGAAGCATTGTCAAAATCCCTGAGCCTCTTGATTCTGAGAAGTCTTGACTTCTTCCAGTGAAAATGCTCCCTCAAAGTATGCAAGGTTTCTCCAAATGAATAATCCTTTGTGAGGAGATGTAGATGGAATAGACTCTCAGCATCAGAGTCCTCATAGAGGTATAGATAATTCCTGATCAGAAGAGAAATCAGAAGCAAAATAGAAACCTGATTCTGAAGATTCATAATTGTGTGTTCTTGCCTGTGCCTCTTTATCTGGAGAGGGGATGCGCCCAACGGATCAAGGTGGCTAAGGTCTTCAGCCATTTTGATCATCTGCTTTTTAGGCATGAAGGCCTGTGCGGCCAGCGGCTCATGCTTCGGCTTTTTAGTTTTAAAAAGTTGCTTTTGTCTTTGGTTTTGCAGCTGTCAGGTTTGATATACAAATGTTGGAGTGTCTGAATACACCGAAGCCGGTGCCTGCTCAGCGGCTCCAGACCCATCTGCTGAGGGAGATACATCCATTGGTCCAATACCTTGAGTATCTTATGCGGCATGCTGACTCCACATGGCTGGTGCCTTCGCCACAGAGGCCTGCGACTGGCGTAGCATGGTATCAGGGGCTGGGCGAGGTGCCTCACTGAGCAGCCCCGTGACTGGCTTGGGAGAAGCTTCGCCGTTGGTTTTGGATCTCGGGTTGCCTTTCTCTGTCATTTTCTTTTGCATTTTTATGTATCTCCGGTAGTCGGATAGCTATCCGATGACATTTCTGGGTAGTTAAATCTGTTTCCAAAAATACTTTGATGCAAAAAATATACCGACGCTTAATAGTGCATTGGTTGGGAATCTAGCATAAAAACTGACAGCCAGGCACATTGTGATCAGGGCCTAGGCAAGTGAATACAGTACACAAATGGAAACTTTATGATAGTATTTGCTTCCCACAAGTAATACAATTATTAACTTTTTCTGACATCAAAAAAGCAAGAAAAAAGTTTCCACAACAAATAGGTACTTCCCGTTTTGTGTGAAGACTTTGGTCTCTGAAACTCAAAACCCTCGAATATTTCAGTAGTTGGGCGTCGACCGGGCACTTTGCGAACATGCTTCTGCTTCGGGCAATAGCGCAGCAAGAAAGACTAAAGAAAATGGCATCGTGGGTTGCATATGTTTATACCCTGACGCATCTGACGCTCATGGAAGAGAAAGACAGCAACTTGACACAGGGACCCTAAGACTTTGGAATTCAGGCTCACTGAGGCGCAAATTCCTGCCAGCAGATTACCCAAATGTAATGACTGCAACAGTGAAACACGAAGAACATCAGTGTTACAGCTTTCAAAAATTTACAACATTTTGTGGTTCCTACACTTTTGTTTCAGTGCTCTAATTTGAAGTACATCAGATCAGCTACAGATTCATGCGCAACAAGGAATTATGATCTGGTCACCAAACATAACCATTTTTTTGTTAAAACATTCTCAAAAACAGACTCAAGAAACTGATCTCTCAAACTTTGTTCCTGTAGTGAAATTCTTGAATCCGATGTCTCTAACACCTTAAACTGGTATGACCATATACCTTATTGTAAATCCTGCAAATAAAATGTAAAAATGTAAAAAAAAAAAAAAAATGTAGACTGAAAAAGGGGTATTTTTTAGATTAAGACACACAACACTCTCAGTGTAATATCTGTGACAACAGTCCCAAACTTTTTTCCACCCACTCGCTGCCCACTTAAGCATCGGGTTCAAAGCATTGAATACACATGATAAAAAGACAGAACCTTTTTTTTCAATTACATCCTTGTACTTGAAATCACTAATTTATTGGAAAAGAAAATCTGTATAATCCATTCACCTAAAATTTAACTTTTAAAAAGTGCTACCAGTACTAGAAACTGAACATTTGTCACTGCATTCTCATTAAAAACAGCTAAGCTCACTATCATAACACTCCCACCATTTGCATCACATTCATATTAAAAGAAGCCAAGCTTTCTAGTTTGGTAAACAATTGTAAAGCAGTTAGTTTTCTGCTAAACTGTAATAATTAAATGCTTACAACTGTGTAGTAGTAATCACTTAATGAAATACTTAAGGCAGCTTCCATAATGACATCAGTATATCCTGACAGACATACTAATTTAAAGAGGCATCCAGTTTCTGCTATTGGCAGCACTTTTGAAAGTCAACTTTTAGGGGAATGGCTTATCCAGATAGTTTCCTTTTCCAATAAATTAGCAATTGCAAGTACAACTACACAAATGGAAAAATGGTAAGACTTTTTATCATGTGCATTTGTCACTTTGAACTTGATCTTTAATAAGCTCTTGCACAACTTCGCAATTATGACAAAATGTACAAAGTACTGCATATACACTAAAAAATAAACTCTGAATTAAACGGAGCAATTACAAGGTTTTTAGCAAAATGTAACTAACAGCTTTTGGTACGTTTGGTTCCTGCCTGGGCTGCTCTGTGTAAGGACTACGTCTTTATTATGTCTATACACTGTGGTGAGGAAATCATTCTATGTTGCACTACTTATAAACAAAGTCCAAGAAGTCATTGTTCCACTATGTTCGGCATTCATTAGACCTATCATTGAGTACAATGCCCCCTTTGGTATGTACATAACCAGGCATATCCAACAAATGGAACGTCCACAGAGGTTCCTCACTAAAAGAAGACAGGGCGTAAGTAATATGTCCTGTGCAGACAGTCTCAAAGCCCTATCCCTGTATTCTGTCTCCTACAGGCTTTTGAGGGGAGATCTATGCCTGGCATACAAGGCATTGTCAGACCCTACTCTGACGGAACTCTTGCATATCCACAAAACAAACAGTACCAGAATTACCTGTTCTAAAGACTTAAACCTTGCCTGTGACATAAATAGGACTTGCTAAGGAGACAGTATGTATCCCAGAGACTACCTCTTCAATTGAACAGGCTCCCCATGCATGTAAAGCACAGTTCCTCCTTAATCCAATTCAAGTGCAACTTGGACAAATGGAAGGGAAACCAGAAATTTATTCCTGGTTTATCACCTATGTCTCTGATGCAAACAGGTAACCTGTAAATTGTTAATCTCCCAGGCCCATGTTTACACTTATCAAGGGTATTAGAACTTGTCAGATATTTTGGATGCATGGCTAGGCTTAAAAAGGCCCTGGTGTACATTAGCCTAGTAAACACCTATGAACCTATAAAAGTTTTCTTTAGTTTCCTTCAACACCCTAAAGATGGGATGCAAATAAATAAAATGGGGACCTGCTAAATTGTCCGAATTAAGCCACTTTGTTAAAAAATGAGACACATGCAGACTAAAATATTTTAAAGAAAATTAAAAATTTGTATAGTTATTTTTTTCTGCAAAATGCTGCCAGGCTAGTATCTGACTACATGGTACCTTACCAAAGAAGGTAATTCTGATGTTTAATACCTCTGAAAAAATACAGAGATGACAATAATAATCACAATACAGTGATTTCCAAGACAGATGCACACTGAACAGCTTAACTTTAGATCTCTCAGTGTAAAAAAAGAAACAGAGATAAGGGCTAGTAATTCTAACAGTTTTAGCAAAATTCAGTTACTGGCTAGTAAGTACACTGACTGGATGCCAGCAAAGAAGAAACTAGAGAGCCTAAAAGAAAATCAACCAGAACAGATGAAGTGAAAATACTGATTGGGAAAAATCATGCCGCTGTTCGGAGAAAAGCAGTTTAAACTGCAACTTTGGTACAAGAGATGGCTTGCAGTGATTTAGAAGAAAAATAAATGTGCTCAGAGCTGATTAAAATAAATGAAACACTGAAGTATTACATAAAGTCAGGTAACCAAAGGCTGGAAAAATGGAAAGAGCTTTAAACAGCTATTCAGATGAACTGATAAAATTGCAAAAATTAAAGGTCTTCATTAAGGACAGGAACACCTCCAGACTGGTTTGCCAGCATGATGCACTGGAATTACTCCAGATGCAACTGACAGTTGGGAAGACACCCATCCAAGTTACAGCCAGCTATAGACCTCCCTCCATGACTCAGGACACCCACTCCTCCTACCTGGACCTACTTGACTCCATCAAGATACCCCTAACACCCTGATCCTTGGTGATTTCAACTACCCCACCACAGACTGGGTGAACTACTCCTGCACTAATGCACTCACCCAACGATTCCTTGACTTCATAAACTCTAATGCACTAAACCAGCTCATCACATTCCCCACAAGGGGAGATAACATTCTGGACTTGGTTCTCACTAACACGGGTGACCACTGCATCACTCCCATAGTATGTTCTTCACTGGTGAGATCAGATCATCTGTCTGTCTCACTCAAAGTTTCTATCCAAACCAACACCCCCAGCCGTAGCCAGGCTAAAAAACTTCTCAAAAGCTGACTACAACCTCCTAAAGGAGGGTATCACTAGCTTCAACACCCCCCCCCCCACAGGATGCAGACAACTATGCTGAACAGTACGCCAATGGAGTATACAAGCACCTGTACAACTGCATGGACTCAGCCATACCCAACAGAACTGAAGCCTGCTCCTCATGAAAACACAAACCTGTCTGGTGGACATCCTCTGTCAACAGGCTTTACAACAAAAGTAACTGTTGTCCAAGGGTAAGAAGGAACAAATTCCAAATTGGAAAGACTCCCTCCTCAGCCACAACAAGCAAATTAGATCATTAGTGAAAACCTCCAAAGCCAATTATGAATTGAAACTAGCCTCTGAAACAAAGGGAAACCACAAAGCCTTCTTTAGTTACCTCAGTAACCTCCATGGCAAAGCCCAGGTTTGTTCCAAATTAGTACTTAATGGTACCACTTACAATGATCTGTTGACTTAGCCAACCTGCTAGCAACTAGGTTCAGTGCAAACTTCACCCCTTTATCCCCCCAACGGCCCATTCGACATCCCCAATACTTGTCCCGCACCTCACATTTTCATAGATCAAGTGTTAAAGGCCCTGTCCAAGTCAAAGAACGCAGCTTCCATAGGACCCAATAGTATCCCAGGTTGTATTCTGCACCATTTCCAACAAGAACTAGCTTTGTCATTGAGCACCCTATTCAGCCAAAGCCTAAGTACAGGCTTCATTCCAGCAGAGTGGAGAACTGCCATTGTCATCCCCTTGCATAAAGGTGGTGCCACAACTGACCCTGGAAACTACCACCCCATTAGCTTGACAAGTCTGATCTGGAAAGCCATGGAGCATATTATTATGGATCTCATAAACAAGGATATAGGCAATCTCCAAGCACTTGACCCAACCCAGTTCGGATTTGTCAAGGGCAGATCTTGCCTGTTGAACTTGGTTGACTTCTTTGAGACCATCACCAAGGCCCTGGATAAGGGAAAAAGTCAGTACATACTGCTTACCCTGACTTGGCCAAGGCCTTTGACACAATCCCCCACTCGGGGATCACTGATAAGCTAACACAACTTGGTGTAAATCCTATCTCATCAGGTGGGTGGCCAACTGGCTCACTGATGGGACCCACAAGGTCAAAATACGTCCCTCTACCTCCGACATCAGACATTTCACTAGTGGTGTTCCCCAAGGATCTGTCCTGGGACCCCTATTGCTTGGCATCTACTTCTTAGAGGTCCGGGCAAAGACAAAAGGCCTGTGGCTGACCAAGTGTACGGATGACTAAGATGGGTGCTGTCATTGACTCCCCAAATGATGTTCACATACTGCAAGAGGGTCTCACAACAATAAATGACTGGTGCCAAAGTCATTGCCTTAAGCTAAATGCAAAAAAATGTATGATCATAACATTTGGCAAAAACACAGCCCCTGCTGATAACTACAACAGCAACCCCCTAAACACATGACCTGTGTACTCAGGATGATAATAATCTCACATTCGACCATCATGTAGCGGCAGCAGTCAGAAAAGCCTTTTACTTGGTTCATCTCACAAGTAAATGGATTATGTCATGAAAAAAAGGAGGTTATTACCTCTCTCTACTCCTCCCTCATTAGGCCAACAATTGAGTATAATGCCCTCTTTGGTATGCACCTCCCGAAACACCTGCACCAACTGGAAAGGCCACATAAATACCTCACAAAGAAAATCCGTGGCCTCCAACACCTGCCCTATCCAGACAGGCTCAAATCACTATCACTCTACTCAGTATCATACAGACTGCAAAGAGGAAATCTGCGTCTCTCCTACAAGGCAAGAACAGACCCTGCCCTACTAGAGAAGCACCACATGCATAAGTCTAACTTCTCATGCATTACCGACTCAAAAGGCCTAAATCTAATATGTGACATCAACAAAACCTGCTGGAGAGACAGGTTTTGTCACCCAGAGGTTGCCCTGTCTCTGGAATAGGCCTCCCATACATGTCAAACAAACAGAGTACCTCATTGACCCTCTTCAACTGCAACCTTGATGAGTGGATGGGAAACCGCAAAATTTTCCCAGGGGTCCCACCTGTATCCCTCACTGACTGAGGTGACAGGTACTGATTGAGGTTTCTTTTTTGGGGATAAACACTTGGCAAGGCTTGTAACGGCCCCCAGGGCCATTAGCCTTGGACAGTATTATTTTTTTGAAAACAGAAATTAGCAACTGGAAGGATTTGTTAACTGAAAGGGCATACTCCAAACATGGCCATGAGAAAGAAGCCAAGACCTATTTTAGTAAAGTTGTAATCACAGAAAGAGTTGATCTTGACAAAACTGTGTCAAAAGGGCAAAGTATAAAAATGGAGACAGTGGAGTGTTTGTGGAAAATGATTACTCACTGTATACCAGGCAGAAGAGAAGCAAATTTATCACAGCAATCAGGGAATGTCAAAGGCTGGTGTGAGATTCAAGCTGCTGTATTTAGCTGTCTTCAGCATAGTCAAACAGAAGGGGGGGCTCTGCTTCTCATTCTTCTGATAATAAACCCTACAGAGAGACTGCCAGTGAAACCTTTTCCAATGTTCCAAAGGAAAATGCTTGAGTGACACAAAAAGCACAGGTGCTGCTTACAAGAACAGTGAGTACTTGGACTTGAACCACAGCCAAGGGTTGGGAGATGGAGATAAACAGGAAGACTAGCAACACTGAAATTAGTGAATAAATGTGACACTATAAAGCTTCAATCGCATTTGTAAAATATGACTTTACACGAAAAAGTGGCTGAGAAACACTGGACTTTTGCTGACTTTGTTAAACTTGTGGGTAGACTGAAGGGCATACACTCCACTTCATGTCATTGCTTGGAAGAATACTAAAAGTTAAAAGGTAAAAAAAGAGTAACAGTAAGTAAAACAATTGTTCTCAACAGTATTTGTATAAAACATTTCATGTTATAAATTGCATATTATATAGTAAAGCATTTTCAGTGATTGTTATATGTGATGAAGATACTAAAGTAAACAAGCACTTATTTTATTTTGTTTTAGTTTTAAGAAATGTAGGCATTACAATGTAAAAGATGACGAAATTCTGGACAAAAGCATGTTCAAGTTAATATGTTTTAATCTTGTGCTGTTAGAATGCGGTGTAAAAGTGCACCAATTATAATATATGTAGAGTTGAGGTGTTTTCTCTTACTTTTGTATAGGTGAATGTCTGCATTAATGCCTTTGGCTTAATTTAATAAGCTTCTTCTGCATGCATGTGTGCTATTAAAAAAATAATACAATAAATAATAGAACACTGTGAATGTAATGAAATGTTTCCTTTAGGAAATAAATGTTCACTGTGAGTTCAGACGTCATCAGCTATGGGCAGCTTCTGCTTTTGTTCTTATGTTTCCATGGAAATAAGCTAATTACAGGTCCAGGAAATACATATTGACAACTATGGACATTGTCTGCAGAGAGAAATGTAAAATTAAAAGGTACAAGGGCAAGGAACGTAGTACAAAATAAAGTTTGAAACTACTGGAACTGAAAAAGAGAACAGTTTTCATGGTACCTAAACACCTCAATGATTTACTAAAACAGTGTATAATTTAGCTTTATTTAAAGATAGTGCACTTTTTTAGGCTAACTGCCAATGTTTTCTGCAAAAGTACAATTTTGTACCTACCATAAATGTAGATGTCCGATAGGTATGCATCTGCAGTCCTAACATATGGGTTGTCCTGCCTCAGGCAGCCCTTCGGTCGGCCGGATTCCAAAGTCTGGGTCTGGCCTCGGCTGATGTCGCACTTCACCCGACGTCACAGCTGCTGTTTATTGGGTATAAAGGCATCAGCCGACGCCATTTTCCTCAGTCTTTCTTGCCCCAGATGCCAGGTGCCCTCTAGGAAGGCTAAATTTGGATAAATGCAAATAATTCCAAACAGTAGAGAGCAAACAATATAGAAATATATATATATATACATATATACAAACAAATACACCATAATAGATTCCCCCAGCTAGCTAAAAGAGGTAAATACCTAGGAATACCACAGAGGGAAGGAGGGTGGGTAATCCTGACTGCAGATGCATACCTATCGGACATCTACATTTATGGTAGGTACAAAACTGTACTATGTCCTTCAAGGATGCATCTGCAGTCCTAACATATGGGTAGAATACCATAGCCAAACTGGGGGAGGAGGCACTAAGATAAAGATGGTGTAGTTAAGATCCTTGCAAAACAGCAGTTGCAAAACCTGCTCAGGATCTAGAGTATAAGGGAAGATTATAATGCTTGGCAAATGTATGCACGGAGCTCCAAGTAGCAACTTCTAAAATGTCTTTGGTAGCCACTCCTCGTAGGAAAGCTGTAGTGGTGGCTGTAGCTCTTGTGGAATGAGGTCTGATATTTTCAGGAGTTGTCTTTCCATGAAAAGAGTAACAAAATCGAATGCAATTTCCTATCCATTTTGAGATTGTCTGTTTTGAAATTGCTTTTCCTTGCATTCCTGTTGCATATGCTACCAGAAGCTGGTCAGTTTTTCTGCTGGTCTTAGTTCTGTCCAGATAGTAGCGTAATTGTCTGTGCACATCCAAGGTATGTAGCAGTCTTCCCCCCCGTTCTGTGGGTTGGGGAAGAATGTAGGTAAATGAATCGCTTGGTTCAATGATACTCTGGAGACCACTTTTGGCATAAAGGTAGGGTTAGTTCTCAGAGAGACTCTATCCTGATGGAAGATAAGGAAGGGTTGTACTGCCATTAATGCCTGTAACTCAGATACCCTTCTTGCTGAAGTGGTTGCTAGCAGGAAAGCAGTTTTCCAAGACAAGAACTGTAATTCTGCTGTTGCTGCTGGTTCAAAAGGCGGAAGTGTTAAATTTTCCAGCACAAAGTTGAGATCCCATGTAGGTAAAGGTGGTTTCCTTGGAGGTTTTACATTTTTTATTCCTCTCAAGAACTGCCTGAGTAGAGGATGAGAGAAGACAGGAGGATCCATGTTGTATTCTGCTGAAATTGCTGATGCATGAATCTTAATGGAGGAGTAAGACAGGCCATTGTGGAACAGCTCTGCTAAATATTCCAGGATGTGTGCTATGCTTGCCAATGAGACATTTTCTCCCTTTGCTGCACTCCAAATGAGGTGTCTTTTCCACTTGGCTGAGTAAGTTTTCCTTGTGGAGGGTCTGCGTGCCTCCAGGATAATGTCCTTAACCCTCCGAGATAAACCTGGGTTTTTTTGTTTTATGCAATATTCCAAGCAGCTAGCTGCAGTGTTTTCAAGTTTGGATGTAGGATCTTGTAGTTGTTCTGTGTTAGAAGTAAGGGACATAGAGGTAGAGGCCATGCCTGTGTCCGAGACATGCTTCTCAGTAGCGGGTACCAATGTTGCCTCGGCCAGTCTGGAGCTATCAGGATTACCCTTGGCTGATCCCATCTGATCTTCAGTAGAACTTTGTACATCAAAGGAAGAGGTGGAAATGCATATGCTGTCAGGTTTTTCCAGCTGAAGGAAAGGGAGTCCACCCCCCGAGCAAGTGGGTGGTTTGCTCTTGTGCAGAATTTCTTCAACTGGTGATTGTGTGGGGAGGCGAACAAGTCTATCTCTGGTAGTCCCCATTTCTTTGTTATGGCTTTGAAGATATCTGGATGCAGCATCCATTCGTGAGCATCCGTGGTAGTTCTGCTTAAGGTGTCTGCTAGAGAATTTTCTTTTCCTGGTACAAATCTGGCCTGAAGTTGAATTTTGAGTTTCAGGGCCACATTCCACAGGTCCATTGCCATCCGGCATAGAGGATATGAATGTGTACCTCCCTGTTTGTTGATGTACCACATGACTGTGGTATTGTCCGTCCTTATCAGCAGATGACCCTGTTGAAGGAGTGGTCTGAATGCCTGGATCGCATGTTTCACTGCCAGCATCTCCTTTAGATTTATGTGTAGATTCAACTGGTCTTGGGTCCATAGGCCTTGTATACACTTGTCCACCATGTGTGCCCCCAGCCTAGGTCTGAGGCGTCCGTGGTGATGGTCTGGCTTGGATGAGGTTTGTGGAAAGGCAATCCTCTGTTCAACTGACAGGCCTGAGCCCACCATAGGAATTCTTGCTTCAGGCATGGAATTATTGGAATCTGGGCTTCTAGACTGTGCTTGTGTTGAGACCATACATTCCTTAGGTACCACTGTAACTTTCTCATATGCAGCCTGGCATGGAATCAATATTATGCAGGATGCCATGTAACCCAGGGCTTGCAGGACTTTCCTTGCAGTAAGCTGAGTTTGTGTTGTTAATGTCATGAAGTAGACTGGTAGTTGCTTTTGTTTTTCTTCTGTGAGAAAAGCCATCTGAGTTGATGTATCCAGTTCTGCACCCAAAAATGTTATCCTTTGGGATGGCACTAGTCTTGACTTTTGCATGTTGACTGTGTATCCCAAGGCTTGCAACAGTTGTATGACATTTTCCAAATCTTTTGTTAATTTTGACTTGTTGTCCGCTTGTATTAGGCAGTCGTCCAGGTATGGGTATATTTGAATTCCCTGAAGCCTGCAATGAGCAATTACTGATGCCAGGCATTTCGTGAATACTCTGGGCGCAGTAGATAAGCCAAAGGGCAATGCTGAGAATTGATAATGCTCTGATCCTGCAAGAAATCTGAGGTGTCTTCTGCAATCTGGTCGTATAGGGACGTGCAGGTATGCCTCCTTGAGATCTAGAGTCACCAGCCAAGACTCCTTGCCTAGCATGGGAAGACGCTGCTGGAGGGTCAGCATTTTGAATTTTGGAACAATGAGGTATGTGTTCAGTGCGGACAAGTCTAGAATAGGTCTCCATTGATTTTCTTTTCTTGGTACAAGGAAAAGCCTGGAGTAAAATCCTTGGCCTTGTTCCATAGGTGGTACCTTTTCTATAGCTCTCATCCTTAATAAGTTGTAGATTTGTCTTAGAGCGTCTGTTTTTTGGCTTGGTGGTAGGTTTGGCATTCCTCTCTTTTTTGGTAGAGTGTGGAAGTGAAACCTGTAGCCCTTGTCTATTGTTTGTAAAGTCCATTTGTCTCCTGTAATGTAATGCCAGTTGTCGGAAAATAAGGCTAGCTTTCCGCCCAAGGGTGCTTCCAGTTGTTCCCTGGTAGGCGGAACCATAGCCAAGTCATTGTGTCTGCCCTGTGGAAGTGGTTGTAGTTGAATCTGTGGCAGTACTTCTCTGGTTGGTAGGCTGCCACTGGCGTCCCTGTAGGCACCCTAGATTGACCTCTGCCTCTTGGGCGTCTATTTCTGCCTCTCTGCGCTCTGGAGTTGTCTGGAAAGGACCAATTCTTCGAAGGCCAATTTCTGCTAAACCTCGGAGGTTGGACCTGTAAGAAATCCTTGACTGTTTGGACAGATTTTGCTTTTTCTTCCACCTTCTTTAGAACCTCCTGTGCAGGGGAGCCAAACAAACTTTGTTTCTCCACGGGAGCATCTAGGAGTTTTGACTTAACATGATCTGGTAAGGATTGTTCTTTTAACCAGGCATGTCTTCGAATCACTGTTCCAGTCATAGCTGATCTAAAGGAAGCCTCCAGTGCATCATAGCCACATTTTAAGAAATGGTTACTGACCTGCTGAGAGTTATGTACCAAATCCTGAAGGGACTTGCGGTCTAAAGGTTCAGGAGAAGACAGTCTTTTATTTAGCTGGTCTAACAAAAATTCCTGGTACTGAATCATGTGGAATTGACAGTTCGAAGCCCTGGCCGACAGAGTAGCAGAAGTATAAACCTTTTTACCCCATCTCTCTAATGCTCTAGATTCCCTTTCAGAAGGAAGAGGGTTTTTGGCAGAGGCAGCTGCCACACCTTTAGGGCCCTGTGAAATGGTTTCAGGGTCTGCAGCAGGAGCCTTATACAAATGGTAGTGTGTGTCCGGGACCCTGTAATATCTGTCAGGCTTGGCAGGGGCCGGAGGAAGAGAATCAGGGGCAGTACAGGCATCATTATATGCATCATCAACAACTGTTAGTACTGGAGGAATGGCTAAAGGCCTATGCTGTGGTAAGTGTAAAAAAGTCCTTAGCCTTTTCCTTGAATCTGAAAAATCCTGGCCCTGCCATTGGAAATGTTCCCTCATAGCATGCAAGGTTTCCCCAAAGGAAAATTCTTCAGGAGGGGAAGCAGAAGGAAAGGAGTCTTCTGCATCAGAATCCTCATAGGGAGAATATGGGCCTTCCTGAGGGTCTGAAATGTCTGAGTCATCCGAGTAGTCTGTAGAGACAGGTTCCAGAGGTTCAGTCCTAGGCCTCTTATCTGGAGGGGGCTGAGAGGCCCTGTCTGGGTGAGGTTGAGATCCCCTGATCAAAGAAATGAGATCCTCAGCCAGGCTGAGAATTTGGGAACTAGAGGTAGGCCTATGTGAGGGAGTTTTAGCAGGTAAGGCCTTAGAAGATTTAGCTGCTTTAGCCCTGGCAAAAGCCTTTATAGACATAGAAGCAGGGGGTCTAGCAGCCCCACGTGCAGGGGTAGATATGTCTAAAGGAATAGTGTCTGACAAATCCTGGGTGCCTGCTACTGTAGCAGTAAATTCAGTAGCAGATTCAGCCATGCTCTGTGAGGCCTCGGCTATCGGAGGCATGCTTTCGGCCGAAGGAAGAACCGGGGACTCGGTTTCAGCCGAAACAGAGACACTCGCGGTAGGCCTAACCGTGGTTTCAGCCGAAACCGTGGGCCGCGAATGTCGGTCCTTTTCCTTGCGCTTTTTAGCTAATTGAATAGTTGGAGTATCCGACGGCATTTTGTATGCAAAAGCGGGACCAAAAAACTCCTCTGCAAATTCCAACCGATGTCTAAGAGTCCGTCGGTTGAAGGAAGCACAGGCTAGACAAGCTGATACGTCGTGGTCTGGGCCTAAGCAAGGAAGACAGTACGAGTGGAAATCCTTATGAGGTATTTGTTTCCCACAAGTTAAACAATTATTTACTTTGTCTGACATCGGCTGAGGCAAGAAAGAGTCCCCAACGGGGTACTTAGCTTTTTAGAAGTCTTCGGTAGTAGAAATCTCTGGATCTGACCGACCGGCACTTGCGAACAGCTTCTGCTTTGGGCACCACGCGGCAAGAAAGACTGAGGAAAATGGCGTCGGCTGATGCCTTTATACCCAATAAACAGCAGCTGTGACGTCGGGTGAAGTGCGACATCAGCCGAGGCCAGACCCAGACTTTGGAATCCGGCCGACCGAAGGGCTGCCTGAGGCAGGACAACCCATATGTTAGGACTGCAGATGCATCCTTGAAGGACATCATACAACCTGTTTTGGCACATCTGGGAGGGGAATAAAGATAAGACAAGAACAGAGAGCAGTTAGCATAAATAGGAGCACAAGCTTGTAACATGTACTTTAACTTTATCTTAGGCAATGCTTGTGGGTAGGTTAAGCCTCATTATTTGAAGACATTTTGTGTGTTTATTTTAAGCCAATAGGTTCATTGTGTGTGTGTGTGTGTGTGTGTGTGTGTGTGTGTGTGTGTGTGTGTGTGTGTGTGTGTTTTGAGGGTTTTCATTAAAACAAAGAAGCTGGAAATAGGCATTTAAAAACACACACACACACACACATATATATATATATATATATATATATATATACATACATACATACACATATATGTGTGTGTATACATACACAGACATTATGATTATACTAGTTGTATTATATACTATCCATATTATTTTGGCACATGGCCTCTCTGGTATAGACAAAAGGTAAGATTATTGAATTACATTATGAAACACAGTGCAAATAGCAATGCTACAGGAGACACATTTGGAAAGAAGTAAATGTAAATCTGATAAAGAAAGGATTTCAGGAAGTATATTCAGCAGAATATTAGGTGCAAAGTAAAAGGGGAGTACTTATACTAATTGCTAGAGGAGCTCCAATAGTTATAGAAAAGGGGGAAAAATATAATAATGGTAGATTTGTGGCAAGGTACTTTTGGCAGAGAGGTGGGTTACACTGGCATGTATTTATATTCCACAGAAAACTGCTATTACGGAACTTAAGAAAATTTGAGGAGAAATCCGCTTTTTTGGTGAGAAATTAGCTTTCAACAGGGAATACTACAGGTGGGGACTGAAACTTGATTTGCAACAGTGAGGATGTATCTGGGGCACATTAAAGGGAAAATATAACAAAAGAGGGCAGATTTCTGAAGAAATTGATGAAAATATTTGGTATGAAAGACTTGAATTCAGCAGTAGAAACTTGAGAAAATTTATATACTATTCCCCAAAGTACAAGGTAATTTGGCTAGACTAGACAGAAATTTCATTTCACAGGAATGTGTGCATTTCATTGAAAACTTCAACACCTATCCAATGACTATTTCAAATCATGTGTCAATAACAACTGAAATAAAAATGCAGGGTAATAAAGTAAAAATGAAATGCTGACACTTCCCCACCTATCTTTTTAAAAAAAAAGGAATTTAAGGAAGTGGTAGTGGAAATCATTCGAGAGTTATTAGGGAAGATATAAATTTCTTCAGAAGTTATAGCTAGTGAGTAGGATAAAATGAAAGTGGAGTTTAAAAATAATTTACAAATTAAAAAAAAGAAATGGTTAAGAAGTAACAAATAAGATAGTGTATCCATGATTGTATAGGTACATATTTTTATGTAGTTATTCTGTTGAATATATTTATATAGATGAGATAGGTTAGGAATATGTTTACCGGTGTCAAATTAATAATGGACGAGAACGCCCTAAGTTTTTTGTATACATACATGTAGGATTATATACAATAATTACAAGGATTTGACTAGTTTGGAAGCATTCTTTCAGGTTTACATCGCTTGCTGCATTCATGTGTTATGTGATTTTAAACATCTAAGCGTTTGTCAATAATTATCTAACGCTATTAATAGTATAACATATTTAGCGCAATGTTCTGATAGCATTCTTCTAGGTTTGTATAGGAGTTGTATTTACGTATAGCGAGAAGTTATATTAAAGCATTTATAGCCTCGCTATTATGTATCTAACGCTAATGACAGCGTAATGGTTTGGTTTAAAAAGGTTTTTTAGTATGAAGGTGTTCCTTAGTAAATTTGTGAATATCATTCTGCTACCATTAATTAGGAAGCCTTCATTCATTTTTTATTCTTTATTTGGTTATAACGTACAAGTATCTAACTTGAGTGATGCATTTTTGTTTACTCATTTTATGAATATAACAATTCTAGTATTATTTCAGGTAAAACCTTTAAGGTTTCCAAGGGATTTGATTCAGCAGGAAATGCTTTTTAACATCATTGGTTAATTTTAAATGGCATTCTTATATAAAGTGATTGTGTGTTTCTTCTTGCTGTTTGTCTGATGAAGGCGGGATATTCTATTCTGCCGAAAGCGCTTACTTTGGATTTGGTGCAATAAATATACGTTTGGATTTAAAAGCTTTGCTCTTATCGTGTTCCAGTTTCGCTTTTTTACTAGTGTAAGAAATAACAAAAATTATATAGAAGGGCTGACAAAGTTTAAAGTATTGCAGAATAAAGGGAGTCTCACAGAAGAAGAGGCACAACTGAAGAGAAAATAATGGGAGTATTTGGATAATATGCACAATTTTAAAAAGACTGTTAAGAGAACAAAAATTTTAAGCAACACAACTTGGGCAACAGAAATTAGAAGAGATTGTTGCCAAAACGAAGGCGTGTACAACAAGAAAAAATGACCAGAGATCATTAAAAGTATTAAGAGATATTTTGGGAAATTTTACAAAACTTTGTAAAAAGCAGAGAAATGTGGAAATCCAGAAAGAGCGCAGTTAGAAATATTTACTGTAGACTTAAGTATGCTGAATTTAGAGGTAAACGAGGTTCAACAATTAACAGTTAAAATAGGAGGAGATACGATAAAAAATGGTGACATACAATCCACCTGCGGTAAAGTTTCCAGGAATAGAGATAGTATTCCTATGGAAGCCTGAAAGCTAGGAAGGAAGAAAGTGAATGCCTGGAAGGTTTTGTTTAACAGTATTTTAAAAGGAAGGAAAGAACCCATGTTGTGGAAGAAAGATGTGGTGGCTCAACTACCTAAAGACAGTAAACATCCATCAAACCTAGCTTCATACAGAACCATTTCAGTTTTAAGCAATGATTATGAAATGTTTATGTCCTCAATAGCTAAAAGAATGGTACAGGGGTTGACAAAATTGATAGCTATGGATCAATGTGGTTTTGTGGAGGGGAAGCAAACTTTTGACAACATTAATATAACAATGATAATCCAGAGGGATGCAGAATGTAAAAAACACCGTTGTTGGTAGGTCTTGATGCAGAGAAAGCATTCAAGAGTTGCTATGAACAAGGCAATGGAAGCATTTGCTTTCACTGATTACAATGACAAGGTTAATTCAGAGGATATAAGTTTTGCCTCCAATCCCTAATGAAGTGGGATTGTTCCTCTCTGATAGGCTAGGTCTGAACAGAGGAACCAGACGGGGATGTCCTCCTTCCCTTTTGTTATTTGCATTATATTTAGAGCCATTGGCAAAGAAAATAATGGACTCAAATTCAAGGAAATAATTGGTATGGTAATCTAGAAAAGTTGGCCTTATTTGGAGATGGTATTATTTTATACCTGAAAAAAAAAAACAGAAAAGGACACTGAGTGTTGTGGAACATTTTCAGACAGTTTCAAGTCTTTTTGGGATACAAAATGAATGAAGGTAAATCAAAGACTACAGCTGTAAACAATGTACCAAAACATGGACTGGTTCGGCAATACCCGTACTTATGGGGACACAATAAAATTAAGTATTTTGGAGTATGGCTTGAAAAGGATTCTGTTATGGCAGCTAAGGATATGGAGGGAGAGATAATGCAAAAGCTATGAGACTGGAAGCTCTTGTTTTAGTTATGGATATCAAGTTACAAGCAATGAAATTATTGCTGGCTTGATTATACAAAAAGAATACGTGATATATATTATTTGAAACTAGAAATCTGTTAATATGTTTTATATAAATGGATGTATGCCTATATTTTAAATGATAATTCAATACAGGTGTTAATCATAATACAATAATTACAACCCTCAATAACATATTCTGTTAAGTGCTTCATTGGAACAATATATGTACGCCACACAGGAAAAAAAAACAAAACATTTATTCAGTTTACAGCACAGAGTTGTAGAATGAACAGAAGTAAAGCACTGCAACAAAATTAACAGACCAAAATGATAATTCAATGGATGAATAAAGCATCTTCTTGTCAGAAGCACACCGTAAAATTTCCAAATAAAAGACTGAGGACAAACACATCACTGAACGTGTAAAGAAAATACTTTAAAACAAAAAGTGCCTTTACACCAGAACTGGCACTTCCTAAGATCATCAAAAACACAATGTGATACTGACATTTAAAAACAGTTATCAAATTTAAAGTAGACCAATCACAATCATATTCTAAAAATTAGCAAAGCTAGAAACATAGAAGCCAATAAAAACTCTTATGCTAAAACAAAAATCAATAAACCAATCATGCCTTCAAATCTGCTGCATACATAACAAGCCAATCATAAGATAACCTTTGGTTCAAACCAATGAAGTGCAGTAAGTCGATCATTACCATATCTCGCACTTCTGCCTATTACATTCCTTGACTTAACAGCCAATCAGAATTAAACAAAATGAATAAACAAGTAAAATTACTTTCCTCTGAAAACAGCGGACCTAAAGTATCTCTTTAATAAAATAAATTAATTAAATCGATGCACAGTATCAACTGTCAGGTATACAGACTATTGCAATTCATACTCCCCTATTCAATTCCTAATGCAATCTAAACAGCATCATACCGGGAAAAAGCAAATTAGAGGTGGGGATATTAAATCAATTTTTATCAAGGCTCACACTCCTACCCATCACATTAACACTTTAAAGATTCCTTAAAGTACTACACAATGGAGTAGCAAAAACAAATGAACTTCAACTTCCTGCCTAAGCATATGGCAACACTAAGTATACATCAAAGAAAGAAATAAAAACATGTATAATCTAGACAAGCCTATATGATCCTTCGCAGATCCTTCTTTGACAACATTTGTCCAGAGTCCAGATAATTGGTATTATGTATTGATTAATTTAATGAGGGCGGCTCTGCAACTTCAGGGAGCGCAAATTCAGAAGGTGAAAGAATAATCCTGGATGACAGGTAAGGAACGTGAATTATGGAGGTGAGAGGTGACAACAGGCAGTGAACTTGAATTTTGGTGGCCGAGGGGGAGGGGTGATCCTGTACAACAAGCACTTAACATTAATATGGAGGGAGGCAATCCAAAGTAATGAGCAATGACAATAAAATGGCATATGAGAAAAGGGCACAAGGACAAAGCAGCTTTTAATGAGACACACTTCCAATACGACATTTTGCAAACCATGTGTAAAGATGCTGATGTTTAATAAAGTTACACAGAAATTCCTTACCAGACTAAATACAGACATAACTATTTGTTATTAATATTACGGGACAAAAAAAGAATCATGAGTATTTTAAACTCTCACGTTTCACTGCATATGTTTTTAAAAAAAGACTACTTTATACCTACCACCATATGCATTTTGGAAAGAAATGAGCAAAGATGATGTATTTTTTTAATAAGAGGCGGCTCCATAAATGATATTTTGAGAATATAATGTAAACATTCTGAACTTTAAAAAGAGTTAGGAGAAAACACTTGCAATACTAAATGCAGAATCAGGACTCGGGTGGATGGTTTCAGAATTCTCACCACAGTTAGGTCATAAACACCACTTTAAAAAGTGATTTTTTTTAGTTTGCAAAAAGTACAGTTGTGTACACTTACCATAAATGTAGATGTTCGAGTGTATTCACTGTTGCAGTCATCACATTTGGTGCATAAACTGCAGGCCCTCATGGCAGTGGAACCCTTCATTATCTTTCATGCGACAGGCTTTCCCTCAGGACTAATCCATCATTTATGTCCAAGTGGTATCTAGTGTGGCTCTGAACCAGTCCATTCATTTGCCTACCTTTTTCCCCTAATCCCCAGAATAAAGGGGGAAGGATATTGCATTCCCTGGATGTGCACAGACAGCTTTGATTCTATCTGGACAGCATAAGCCTCTCAGAAAATCTGACCAACTGCTAGTCAGCTTTGCTGCAGGGGCAGAGGGGAAGGCCATTTCAAAGCAAACCATTTCCAAATGGATAGCACATTGCATCCATTTCTACTACAAGCACCATGGAAAACCTACCCCACAGGGGATAAGAATGCATTCCACAAGGGCTGCATTTACCTCTACTGCTTTTCTCAGAGGAGTTCCTACCAGGGACATCCTGGAAGCTGGAACCTGGAGCTCTGTACATACTTTCACCAAGCATTACTACCTGCCTATCTTTTCTAAATCCAGAGCTGGATTTGCCACAGCAGTCTTACAGGGATAAGCCCTAATGCTCCTTAACTGCCTCCACCCTTCCTTAGCTTTGGGAATCAACCCAAATGTGATGACTGCAACAGTGAAACACGAAGAACATACTACAGTTGTGTACACTTACCATAAATGTAGATGTTAGAGTGTATTGCAGTCCTGGTTACCCTCCCTCCAGCCCCCTGACTTCTCTTTACTTTTATCTATCTTTTTTGCTTGGCATACTTTATATCATGTGTAAATGCTTTTTGCTGGGGGGTGTTCCATACCATGTAATTGCTTCCTATTGTGGGGGCACCAAACACTGATGTAATGGCGTCAGCTGCATGTTTTATACCTCTGGTGACCTGGCGTCATGGAAGAAGTGACAGCATCCGACACAGAAATTCCAAGACTCTGGAATTCATTCCTGCTGAGGGCTACCTGCAGCCAGATAACCGAAATGTGATGACTGCTACAGTGAAAAGTACAGTTTTGTACCTACCATAAATGTAGATGTTCGAAGATCCACATTGCTGCAGTCCTTACACTTGGGTAGTCCGCTGTCCTCGGTCGGCCCGAATATCAAAGTATAAGGCTGACGCCGGTCAAGGCGCATTTGACTGACATCAGGACGTCAGGGTACAAATGCGCATGACCGACGTCATATCCTCAGTCTTTTCTTGCCCCAGATGTCAGAAGACCCTAAAAATAAAGGTCAAAACCAAAAGACAGCAAACCAACAACCAACCATCCCAGCACTAAAAATATGTACAATATATACAATATACCTATAGACAACCCAACCCACACAACCGCCTCTAACTACAGAGGGGGAGGAGGGTATTGACTGCAGCAATGTGGATCTTGAACATCTACATTTATGGTAGGTACAAAACTGTACTATGTTCTTCATCTCACATTGCTGCAGTCCTTACACTTGGGTAGAATCCCAAAGCAGAGGTAAGGGAGGATGGCCAAACTATAAGGAAGCAGGAGCTGCCAAAATGCCCTGCAAAACAGCAGTGGCAAAACCAGCCCTGGATTTAGAGTAAAGTGGTAGGTGATAATGCCTAGAGAAAGTATGCACTGAACTCCAAGTAGCTGCCTCCAAAATATCCTTGGTTGCCACCCCTCAAAAGCTGTCAAGTGGCAGTAGCCCTAGTGGAATGAGGCCTAATCCCAGCTGGAATCTCCTTGCCATGATGGGAATAACAGAAAGCAATGCAAAACCCAATCCACTTAGAAATAGTTTGTTTTGACACAGGCTTGCCCTGAGAACTCAAAGCAAAAGAAACAAATAACTGCTGAGACTGCCTGAACCCTTTGGTTCTGTCCAAATAATATCGCAACTGCCTGTGTACATCTAAAGTGTGCAAAATCTTTCCTTTATTTTGGGATTTGCATAAAAAGTAGGCAAATGAATAGTTTGGTTTAAAGCCACACTAGAAACCACCTTAGGCATAAAGGAAGGATTAGTACGTAAAAGATACCCTATCCTTATGGAAAATTAAGAAAGGCTCAACTGCCATAAGGGCCTGCAATTCAGAAACCCTTCTTGCAGAGGTAATGGCCAACAAAAAAGCAGTCTTCCATGATAAATATTTCAACTCAGTAGTAGCTGCAGGCTCAAAAGGTTGTAGAGTGAGTTTCTCCAACACAAAATTGAGATCCCAAGCAAGAGTAGGAGCTCTACGTGGGGGTCTTATATTCTTTGCCCCTCTAAGAAATTGCTTGAACAAAGGATGAGAAAACAATGGTGGGTCACAGTCATAGTGAGCTGAAATTGCTGCAGCATGAACCTTAATAGAGGAGAAGGACAAACCTTTGTCCAGTAACTCAGTAAGATATTGAAGAGCCACACTTAAATTAGGCTCAGAAACATCAAAATCCTTTGCTGCACTCCAAAATAAAAATCTCTTCCATTTATCTGCATACACTTTCCTTGTACTAGGCCTTCTAGCTTCCAAAATAACATTCAAAACTTGTTGAGGAAGTTGAGACCCTCTATGGTTCAAAACAGAATATGCCAGGCGGTTAGGTGAAGAGAGTGAAGTTTGACATTGAGCAAATGACTGTCCTCCTGGGACAACAGGTGTGGAATCGAAGGCAAAGGCCATGGAGGCTTCCGTACCAGACTTCTCAGTAATGGGTACCAGTGCTGTCGAGGCCAGTCTGGAGCTATTAAAATCATCCTTGGCTTGTCCTGTCTGACCTTTAGAAGTACCTTTGGAAGGAGAGGCAGAGGTGGAAAGGCATACACATGAAGATTGCTCCAATTGAAAGAAAGAGCATCCACTTTCCAAGCTGTGGGATGAAACCTTTCGTGCAAAACTTTGGCAGCTGATGGTTTAGTGGAGAAGCGAACAGATCTATGTCTGGAGTTCCCCATGACACTGTCAATTTCTGAAATACATGAGGATCCAATTTCCACTGTGGGGATCCATAATTCTTCTGCTCAACACATCTGCTAAGGAGTTCTGTGCTCCCGCAGAAACCTTGCCTGAAGATTGAGCTGTAAACTGAGAGCAGTCTCCCCACAAAATCATTGCTTGCCTGCATAGAGGATAAGAATGTGTTCCCCTTGCTTGTTGATGTACCACATGACAGTTGTGTTGTCTGTTAGAATCAACACCTGCCCTGGAAGAAGTAAATCCTTGAAAGCTATTAATGCAAACTGGACTGCTAACATCTCCTTCAAGTTGATATGTAGATGTTGTAGTCTGGCAGGCCACTTGTCTTGTATCCACTTTCCATTTAGATGAGCTCCCCAAGCTTTGTCTGAGGCATCTGTCGTTAAAATCTGACTCGCCTCTGGCCGGGTCACAGAGAGTCCCTTGTTTAGGTGACATTCCTGAGCCCACCACAAAAATTCCTTTTGAATGCAAGGTATTATTTGAATGACAGTGTCCAGATCCTGGCAGTGCTGTGTCCATACATTTTGAGATACCATTGTAGCTTCCTCATATGCAGTTTGGCATTGGGAAGCACCAGAATACAAGATGCCATGAACCCTAAGGCTTGAAGGACTGTCCTTGCAGTCAGCCCGGACTGATGGGATAGTTGATGGAAGTAAAGGGAAAGATTCTTTTGTTTGTCCGGGGTCAAAAAGGCCATCTGGGATGCTGTATTCAGTCTTACACCCAGAAAGTACATGTCCTGAGAGGGTACTAGACTGGACTTTATTTCGTTCACAGAATACGCCAGGCATCTTAGCACTGCTATCACGTATTCCAAATGATGAAGAAGCTCGTCCCTTCCTTGAGCCAGAATCAGGCAATCGTCCAAATAAGGATAGATCTGTATTCCTTTTAGCCTGAAGAAAGCTATCACTGGAGCCAGAACTTTCGTGAACACTCTGGGCGCAGTAGATAAGCCAAAGGGCAATGCAGAGAACTGATAGTGAGAAGTCCCAGCTCGAAAACGCAGATACTTCCTGCAACTTAGACTGATAGGAACATGAAGGTAAGCCTCCTTGAGATCCAAAGTTACCATCCAATGATCTTTGCCCAGCAGAGGTAAAAGCTGCTGTAACATCAACATTTTGAACTTGGGAATGTCCAGATAAGTGTTGAGGATAGATAAATCCAAAATTGGTCTCCACGTGTTCCCCTTCTTTGGTACTAGGAACAGGCGAGAATAAAATCCTAGGCCCACTTCTGGCATAGGGACCGCTGTATGGCCCTATTAGGAGTAACAGAGAAATTTGCTTGTGAGCCTCTATTCTTTGTTGAGGAGGAACATCTGGCATGCCTTTGAAAGGAGGCAAGGTATGGAAATAAAACCTGTAACCGTGGTGTATGATATCCAATACCCATCTGTCTTGGGTAATTAAACTCCAATTTTCTTTGAAAAGTGCCAACCTTCCTCCCAAAGGTGCTGCCAGACGAGAAGGCTCTGGCAGCTGAAAAGGTAGGTCATTGGGTCTGTTTACTTAAAGGACTGACCCCTGCCCTCACCAAGACAGTGCAGGAGAACTCCTGTTCTAGGCCTGAAAGAGCCCTGAGCTCTGCCCCTACCACGCCTAGATCTACCCCTAGACTGGGAATCATAGGAAGGATACGCCCACCCCTTAGTAGGCCAATTTCTACTAAACTTTGGAGGCTGAACCTGCAAAACATCTTTAACAGTCTGCATAGACTTAGCCTTGTCTTCCATTTTCTTTAAAACTGCCTCAACAGGAGAACCAAACAACACATCAGATTGTAAAGGAGCATCTAAAATCCTTGTTTTAACATGGTCAGATAAATGTTGATCCCTCAGCCAGGCGTGCCTGCGAAGAACTGACCCAGTGGCAGCCACCCTAGACGAGGCCTGTACAGCATCAAAACCACATTGCAAGAATGCTTACCCACCTGTTCAGAAACATGTACTAAATCTTGTAACTCTTTACAATCAATACCTTCCGCCAGAGCATCAACCTTAGACTTCAATTGTGAAAGGAGATAGTTTTGGTATTTCAACATGTGAAACTGGCAATTCAAAGCCCTCATAGCTAGCGTGGAAGAAGTATAAACTTTCTTTCCCCATCTATCCAAGGCCCTGGCCTCTTTATCTGCAGGAACCGGATTCTTGACAACAGAAGCCTTAACACCTTTAGGCCCCTGGCTAACAGTTTCTGGGTCTGCCCTAGGACTCTTAAAAGATACTTATGAGCTTCAGGCACCCTGTAATACCTATCCGGTTTAACAGGAGCAGGAGGCAAAGAATCAGGATTAAGAGAAGCCTCTGTAAAACATCTTCCACTACATCCAAAACAGGAGGTATAGCCAAAGGCCTATGCTGGGGTAAAACAAAAATTCCCTAAGCCTTTTCCTGGAATCAGAGAAGTCCTGACCTTCCCACTTAAAATGCTCCCTCATGGAATGAAGAGTTTCTGAAAAGAAAAATCCTCAGGAGGAGAAGCAGAAGGAGTAGAATCATCCACATCAGAATCAGAATAAGGAGAGTACTCCTGCAAGTCTTCAGCAAGACTCTGAAACATCCGAAGCCTGCTCAAAACTCCTAGCTCAGGCTCCACCCTAGGTCTCTTATCAGGAGGGGCAAAGAACCCTAATCAAAGTAATCAAATCTTCTGCCATTTTAAGCATATGCTTCTTGGGCACAGTTCCTGAAGAACTAGGGGTGACACCAACTGAAGCTAAACCTGGCCTGCCTCTGGGAGAAGCCTTGGAAACAGAAGGAGAGGGCCTAACCACCCTAGGCAGGGAGGGAGTATAGTAACCTGAGAAGCCCCATCAGCCTGACCTGCCTCCTGAGAGGCCACATCCTGCAATAACAAAGTCTCTCCCTGGGATCCCAAAGAAACCTCCGGTGGAACCACCGGCTCCACCGACACCTCTAAAGAACTGGCGTCCGCACGGACGGTTCTTCTAGCCTAGGCTTAGCTGCTTTGTCCTTGCGCTTCTTGAAGAAGGCGCCGGAGCATCCGACTGCATTTTATAATTGCACCGCTTCCGAAGACTAACCTGGCACAATCTAATCTTCTCTTTATAGTGCGCTTATTGAATCTAGCACAAGAGCGACACCCAACAACGCCGTGCTCAGGCCTAAACAAGGAATACACAAAGTATGATAGTCTCTATGTATCTGTTTCCCACAAGAAATACAATTATTCACTTTTTCTGACATCCGTAAACCACTGAGGCAAGAAAAACTAAAATATTCCCCAACGGGGTACTTAGCCAACTTTGACTCGGTCTGAAACTCCGAAATCGAAAAATTTCAGAACGCCAACCGGCACTTGCAATACTGCTTCTGCATCGGACCATGCGGCAAAAAAGACTGAGGATATGACGTCGGTCATGCGCATTTGTACCCTGACGTCCTGATGTCAGTCAAATGCGCCTTGACCGACGTCAGCCTTATACTTTGATATTCGGGCCGACCGAGGACAGCGGACTACCCAAGTGTAAGGACTGCAGCAATGTGAGATGAAGAACATCATGAAGAACATCTACAGTTTCTGATAAAACTGTACAACGGCAGTGACAGACTTCATAAGGAAAGGGTCCCACAAATGCTACACTGAATATATTAAGAAGTGCTGAAGCTATAGCCATTTGTTTTAATTCTACAAATAATTATAGGAAAAGGAGTGGGATTTCATCAGTAAGCAGGCAAATGTATGATGTGCCACTTGTCCAAGGAGGATTCCACTACAGATTTGTCTAAGGTAACCACAGAGACTGAGTACTATGGAGCTTCAATAGAAGGGTTGGAAGGTTGTATGCAAAATTACAATACGTTTGTTTCTTTATCTAATAAAAAGAAAAATGAAAACATTTGGATTGGCCAGTATGCACCATTCTACAGTCTTGAATACAGCTCGCATGTGTTAATGCAGTGGTTGGCACAATAGTAAAATTAAATGGGTAAAATGGCAATTGCTTTATGTGGAAGAAGTCTATTTTAAGCCACTACCACATGATGTTAGAACCACATTTGTTAAGCTGCTACCACACAATGTTAGAACCACTGTTTTTTTTTTTTTCTTTTATTTTATGTTTTGATTAACGGAAGGCAGCTATTACGCATAATGTTAGAACCACAGCCTACTTTATTCATTTACGTTTTGATTAACAGGAGGTGGCTATCACACAATGTTAGAACCACAGTTTATTTTATTTATTCATTTTGTAATTTATGGGATGCCCAGCTGGGCTGTGGTCCATCTTTAGTGAAGGTCCAAGCATCACTGTATTAGAAAGTAAAGACAGCATTTCTTGTGGAGAAAGCACAAGCAAAGTGGAATATCTCATCTCAATAAACAAAAAAAAGAAACAGTAATAGGACTTATTCATCACACAAGTTTTACCAATGTATTTACAAATAAGAGGCATGCAGTACAGCTTAATAGCATCTTCATAACAGTAAAGCAAAAGCACCACAATAAGGAAAACTAAGAAATAATGGAGCACTGAGATTCAGTACAACATTAACTGAAGATATAAACCCAGAGGCCATGCTATAGTACAGAGACATTTAACCAAATGGCATACAAATTGTTTCTGCAGATACTGCAAACTGTCAATGTGACTTTTTTAAAGTATAAATTAAAAACTAAGACATGAGTGCAGTGATGTAGTGGGTTTTTTTTTGTTAGTTATATACACAATCATGCATATATATTTCTCGTGTCCACACAGTGCCTTTCAGCACATCGGGCAACAAGGGCTGTCCAGCAGTTACAACTTTTACAGGGTCAGGTTGTTAGCTTGGAGCACATCGGGGAAACCCACAAGAACAAAGAAAGGACATGCAGACTCCCCACAGAAGGCATCCCAGCTGAGAATTGAACCAGAGAACCTCTTGCTGTGAGGCGACAATGCCAAATGCTGCACCACTGCGCCACCCATACATATATACATAAATATATATATATATATATATATATATATATATATATATATATATATATATATATATATATATATATATATATATATATATATATATAAAGTTCATAGGTAGGTACTAGGCTATCTGCCCGAAGGCATCTATAAGCCTAGCCGGAATGTGTTGGCTTTCACCGCCCCCTTAGATTAGTTCCCTGTGCCTCTGTCCAGCAGAGCCACTGAAGTGATCCCTGGGGTAAACTTTCCGTTTCTCATCCACTCATCAAGGCTTCTCTTGAAGAGGCTTAGTGAGGAGCTCTGCCTAATGTAGATTGGAATCTTGTTCCAGAGCATGGGAAGTCTTTGGGACAGGAATCTATCCCTCCAGCACGTCCTATTTATTGTTGTGGTAAGGTTTCGATAACAGGAGTGTGTGGCTCGAGAGGATATGATTTTCTTTAGGTGGAGCATGACCATCAATTCTGGGTTGGACATGGCCTTGTATGTCAGGCAGAGATCACCTCTGAGTAGGCGGTATGCAACCGAGTACGGCTGGAGTTTCTTCAGTCGAGCTGCATAAGGCATCTGCTTGAGGCCAGTGATCCTCTTGGTGAGGAACTTCTGTGGTCTTTCCAGTTGTTGCAGGTGTCTTGTAAGGTACATCCCAAATGGGGCACTGTACTCTATGATGGGTCTGATGAATGATGCATAGAGGGGCCCAATGACCTTTTGATCTGGATGCAAACCCTTTTGTGATTAGGTGGGCCACATAGAAGGATTTTCTAACCACTTTGGCAATGTGATTATCAAAGGAGAGGTTACTATCTACTTGGGTCCCCAGATCCCTTATTACATCTTCTGTATTTAGGGGTTACCACCAATGTGGTAGTCTGTGGGTACTTTGTTTTTTCCAAAGGGGATGACTATGCACTTTTTGGCATTTAGCTTGAGACCATGGTTTTGACACCAGGTATCTGTTTCAGCGAGGCCCTTTTGGAGGATGTCTGTGTCAGCCGAAGTGTCAGTTATAGCCCCTAGTTTGCACTCGTCTGCGAACTTGGTGAGCCATTGTCCTCCTGTGCTTGCCTGTACCTCTGAGAAGTATATGCTGAACAGAAGGGGTCTTAGGACTGAGCCCTGGGGAACAGCACTTGTAACAGGTTTAGAGTCAGACATAGCTCCTGCAACTCTTGCCATGTGGGTTCTGTCTGTGAGCTAGTTGGCAACCCATCTCGTGACGTAGGGGTTTATGTTCAGACTGGTGAGCTTGTCTATAATACCCGAGTGGGGAATAGTGTTGAAGGCCTTTGCGAGGTCTAGGTAGGCTGTGTGGACCACCTTTACCTCATCTATAGCCTTGGTAACTGTCTCAAAGAAAACCACCAGGTTTAGGAGGCATGATCTTCCCTTAACAAAGCCAAACTGGGTTGGGTCCAGTGTTTGGAGGTTTCCAATGTCTCTGTTAATGAGATCTATGATGATGCACTCCATAGCTTTGCATAGTTCCCGGGGTCTGTTGTGGCTTCAACTTTGTGGAGCAGAATAACCGTTGCTGTGCGCCCTCTATGGACGTAGCCTGTGGACAGGCTGAGTTTAAACAGTGTGTTTAGGTGAGGGGTTAGTTCAGGCAGAGGTGGAAAGGCATACACATGAAGATTCCCAGGGGTAAGGGATTTGAAATTTTTCCCCAAAGGCAAACTTGTCTTGAAAATCCAACTTCCCATTAGAGATAAAAAATTTGTGTTTCGGGGAGTTGCATTGTGTGTCTGTTAGAATCAACATCCCGGGGTTTTTTTCTCTTCAAGTGATATGAATGTTGTAGTCTGACACTTGTCTTGTATCCACTTCTTAGATGAGCTCCCAAGCTTTGTCTGACATCTGTCGTTAAAATCTGACTCCCTGGCGGTCACAGAGATCCCTTGTTTAGGTGACATTCCTGAGCCCACCACAAAAATTCCTTTTGAATGCAAGGTATTATTTGAATGACAGTGTCCAGATCCTGGCAGTGCTGTGTCCATACATTTTGAGATACCATTGTAGCTTCCTCATATGCAGTTTGGCATTGGGAAGCACCAGAATACAAGATGCCATGAACCCTAAGGCTTGAAGGACTGTCCTTGCAGTCAGCCGGACTGATGGGATAGTTGTTGGAAGTAAAGGGAAAGATTCTTTTGTTTGTCCGGGGTCAAAAGGCCATCTGGGATGCTGTATTCAGTCTTACACCCAGAAAGCACATGTCCTGAGAGGGTACTAGACTGGACTTTATTTCGTTCACAGAATACCCCAGGCATCTTAGCACTGCTATCACATATTCCAAATGATGAAGAAGCTCGTCCTTCCTTGAGCCAGAATCAGGCAATCGTCCAAATAAGGATAGATCTGTATTCCTTTTAGCCTGAAGAAAGCTATCACTGGAGCCAGAACTTTGTGAACACTCTGGGCAGTAGATAAGCCAAAGGGCAATGCAGAGAACTGATAATGAGAAGTCCCAGCTCAACGCAGATACTTCCTGCAACTTAGTCTGATAGGAACATGAAGGTAAGCCTCCTTGAGATCCAAAGTTACCATCCAATGATCTTTGCCCAGCAGAGGTAAAAGCTGCTGTAACATCAACATTTTGAACTTGGGAATGTCCAGATAAGTGTTGAGGATAGATAAATCCAAAATTGGTCTCCACGTGTTCCCCTTCTTTGGTACTAGGAACAGGAGAATAAAATCCTAGGCCCACTTCTGGCATAGGGACCGGCTGTATGGCCCCTATTTGGAGTAACAGAGAAATTTGCTTGTGAGCCTCTATTCTTTGTTGAGGAGGAACATCTGGCATGCCTTTGAAAGGAGGCAAGGTATGGAAATAAAACCTGTAACCGTGGTGTATGATATCCAATACCCATCTGTCTTGGGTAATTAAACTCCAATTTTCTTTGAAAAGTGCCAACCTTCCTCCCAAAGGTGCTGCCAGGCAGAAGGCTCTGGCAGCTGAAAAAGGTCATTGGGTCTGTTTGAAAGGACTGACCCCTGCCCTCACCCGAAGACAGTGCAGGAGAACTCCCTGTTCTAGGCCTGAAAGAGCCCTGAGCTCTGCCCCTACCACGTCTAGATCTACCCCTAGACTGGGAATCATAAGAAGGATCGTCCACCCCCTTTGTAGGCCAATTTCTACTAAACTTTGGAGGCTGAACCTGCAAAAATCTTTAACAGTCTGCATAGACTTAGCCTTGTCTTCCATTGTCTTTAAAACTGCCTCAACAGGAGAACCAAACAACACATCAGATTGTAAAGGAGCATCTAAAGTCCTTGTTTTAACATGGTCAGATAAATTTGATCCCTCAGCCAGGCGTGCCTGCGAAGAACTGACCCAGTGGCAGCCACCCTAGCGAGGCCTGTACAGCAGCAAAACCACATTGCAAAGAATGCTTACCCAGCTGTTCAGAAACATGTACCAAATCTTGTAACTCTTTACAATCAATACCTTCCAGAGCATCAACCTTAGACTTCAATTGTGAAAGGAGATAGTTTTGGTATTTCAACATGTGAAACTGGCAATTCAAAGCCCTCATAGCTAAGTGGAAGAAGTATAAACTTTCTTTCCCCATCTATCCAAAAGGGCCCCGGCCTCTTTATCTGCAGGAACCGGATTCTTGACAACAGAAGCCTTAACACCTTTAGGCCCCTGGCTAACAGTTTCTGGGTCTGCCCTAGGACTCTTAAAAGATACTTATGAGCTTCAGGCACCCTGTAATACCTATCCGGTTTAACAGGAGCAGGAGGCAAAGAATCAGGATTAAGAGAAGCCTCTGTAAAACATCTTCCACTACATCCAAAACAGGAGGTATAGCCAAAGGCCTATGCTGGGGTAAAACAAAAATTCCCTAAGCCTTTTCCTGGAATCAGAGAAGTCCTGACCTTCCCACTTAAAATGCTCCCTCATGGAATGAAGAGTTTCTGAAAAGAAAAATCCTCAGGAGGAGAAGCAGAAGGAGTAGAATCATCCACATCAGAATCAGAATAAGGAGAGTACTCCTGCAAGTCTTCAGCCAAGACTCTGAAACATCCGAAGCCTGCTCAAAACTCCCTAGCTCAGGCTCCACCCTAGGTCTCTTATCAGGAGGGGCAAAGAACCCTAATCAAAGTAATCAAATCTTCTGCCATTTTAAGCATATGCTTCTTGGGCACAGTTCCTGAAGAACTAGGGGTGACACCAACTGAAGCTAAACCTGGCCTGCCTCTGGGAGAAGCCTTGGAAACAGAAGGAGAGGGCCTAACCACCCTAGGCAGGGAGGGAGTATAGTAACCTGAGAAGCCCCATCAGCCTGACCTGCCTCCTGAGAGGCCACATCCTGCAATAACAAAGTCTTCCCTGGGTCCCAAAAAACCCGGGGGCCCCCCCCACCCTTTAAAAAGGGGCCCCCCGGG